>NC_140497.1:14151099-14318599 GCF_964271855.1 Acomys minous | reverse complement strand
CAGTGTGAAGTGAGGCACATGGGGAAGGACAACTAAGTCGACACATGAAAGGAGTTTAAATGGAGTCATTATGTAACAGCACAACACTGCCCCAACTAGACACCGTAAGCTACCAAGCAACATGCCCAATACCAGGGACGCTTGTGTCTTAGTGAGAACCCACACTATTGCTGCGATGAAACTCCTTGGCCAAAGGAACTTGGGGAGGAAAGGGTTTATTCGGCTTACACTTCCACAGCACTGTTTGTCACTGAAGCAAGTAAGGATGAGAACTCAAACAGGGCAGGAACCCGGAGGCAGGAGCTGATACAGAGGCCATGGAGGGGTGCTGCTTCCTGGCTTGCTCAGCCTGGTTTTCTATAGAACCCAGGACCACCAGCCACAGTGGGCTGGCCCCTCCACCAACAATCATTAAGAAAATGCCCTACGGGTTACAGGCATTTTCTTAATTTAGGTTCCCTCCTCGCAGTGATTTTAGTTTGTGCCAAGTTGACATAAAACTCTCCAGCATAGACTGCATCTTATGGAGTCACTAGGCAGAGATCCCAAAGATCTCCCCAAACAACACAGGCTTCTGCCAGTGTTGTCGGTTACCCTCCACAGCCAAATGGTGAGGCCCTATCGCTGAATACCACTTACGTGTGTCACTGAGCGTGGAGAAATGGAGCTGGTGCCCCACTGGAAGCTTCACCACTACTGAGAGCATTTATTGTGAAGGGAACTTTCTTTCCTCCCTTTAAATGAATGCCTTGGGATTTTTGTCACAGCCACATAAAACTAACACCACCCCCTTTCAACACAACAGCCCACAAGAGCATCTCACTGGTGCCCATTTTCAGGGACACTAACGCATAGAGGCCCTACAAATTTCCTAGCTAAAGAAACTGAGTTAATTGGGTGACAGTTGTTGGAGACTTTGGCAGGACACAAAGTGAGCTATTTTTCTCAATGAAGGTAATGAGAACATGGTGGTCACAGCAGTGTGTGTTGCTAGAGACAGGACCTTGCTGAAGACTAGACCTTAGGAGTCATCCCACAGAGCACCAAATCTTGATGGCCCATGTGCTCCCGGAGGCAAAGCTGCCTAGTGAGATGGAGCGGTGCTGCTTAGGTGTGGAAGAGAGCCAGCTGTGTTCCCCATCCAGGGAGGGCAGAGAAGAGAGGGGTAACTCCTTTCTCCTCCAATTAGCAGCTTTGTACTACAGCTGGAGAATTGGGGGTGCCTTTTGAAGACAGCAGAATCAACATGGAAAAATCACAAGGCAATATGCTTGTCCCCTACAGAAAGGAAATTGATTTTACTATAAGATCTAAGAGGCAACATGTTTAATAAACTGGAAAAAATGTGGTTTTGGCTGGATGCGAGAATGATGAGCTTGGGATGAAAGACTTTTTTTTTAACTTTAAAAGAAAAGAAAGGCTGGGCTGTACCTCCCACCATCCCACCAAGATGATCTCAAAGCAGTTGGGAGCAATCACCCCATCCCACCACAGATACACAAGGCAAGATTAAAGGCGCTCCTGCTCTCTTTTCACCCAAATGGAAAAGTTTACTGCAAAAGCACTTTGTGCGAGCCAAGCAATATACAGGCTCTTAGCGATGGGACGTCGCTTAGACACTGACAAATCCCATTCTCCAAGTTGTGGGGCCTCGAGCCGACTATGCAGGGAGGCTGACCCAGAGGTTAACAAAAGGAATATTTCATGGTGTTCACTCCTACCCCCACATGAAACATATTTTATTCACATTCTCCTTGGCCGAGTTGGAATCTGAAGTCTAGACAGCTTTCTGATAATGACCCTCAAAATCAGAGAAAGGAAATACATGTTCTTCCCCAAGATAAGTGAATGCACAACCTCTCACACATGTTTTCTGGAAAGTTCTCAGAAATGCCTGCTAAGAAAGTAAGGGACTGGGCTCTGGGGTGCGTTTCACTCAGCTCAGAGTTCCTGGAGACGTGGTAGAAAGAAAGCGTTTCCTTCTCTTGCCAGAATGTATTCAGGATAAACGCAAGGCCGACTATGAGAAAGCAGAGAAAACGCCTGCCAGGAAGTCTGACATGCCTGCCTTTTAAGCTGTAAGGCAGCTCATAGTGTCCAACTTGGAAATACAGAGAGCCTCTCTTTGCTGCTTCTCCCCCAGCTCCCTCTCCACTTCCTCACATCCGCCATGGTCTGGAGTGACTATGGCATCTCCACTTTCCGTGCAGGTTGCAAGGACTTTCCATTCTAATCCATGTGGTGGTTCAAATGAGACTGTTCCTCATAGACTTGTGATTTGAACTCCTAGTCCCCAGTTAACACCACTTTGGGGACGGTTAGGACGTATGACCGTGATGGAGTAAGTATGACACTGGA
The DNA here is from genome assembly GCF_964271855.1 of Acomys minous. Taxonomy (NCBI): domain Eukaryota; kingdom Metazoa; phylum Chordata; class Mammalia; order Rodentia; family Muridae; genus Acomys; species Acomys minous. Next base: position 14,316,241 of record NC_140497.1, on the reverse strand, counting down.
GGTGTGTAGAGGAATTTTAACTACTCTGGCTGGAACACAGGAGACAGAGGCAAGCAGATCTCTGAGTTCAAGGCCAACCTGGTATACAGCAAGTGTCAGGTAAAGAAAAGCTTAGGTCCAGGCAGGGCAGTACACACCCTTAACCCCAGTGCTCAGGAGACAGAGACATGCAGATCTCTGGATTCTGTTCAGGCAGTTCAGTTGAGAGGGAATTGAGACGCAGTGCAGTGGCAGTTTCGGCTCATGGAATTCAGAGGCAGCCTTTACCAGGAGAGTTTTACAGAGAGAGGCTGAAGACGGAACAAACCAGACACAGGTGAGGACAGACCAAGCCAGAGGATTAGAACATATTGCCAAAGTTACTCTGAGGCCAAGCAGAGCAATTCAGTCAGAAGCTGAGAGAGAAGCCAGTGTGCATCACTCAGCGTGGAGAGGCATTTGAGCCAGAACAGCTGAGTTGAACCAGCCAGGCAGAGTTCAGAACTAGAAAGGGTGAACTTATTCAGCAGTACATCTCAGAGGCTGAAAACATTCTAGGCCTAGATAAGATTGTACAGAGTACAGAGGCTAGAAGCTTCCAGGACAAGGCTTAGATTAGCAGACTGAGGCAGTAAGCCCTCTGAAATGACAATTACCTCAGGAGAATAAAGGTTACTGTAACAGACATGGGCTTTGGAAGTTTAAAGATTGTGCCATTTTGAGTTTTCTCTGTCTGCTTTGAATATACAGGTCAAGATGTGAGCTCCGAGCTGCTGCCTCTGCTCCACTCTCTGAAACTGTAATACCCTAAAGCCTCTTTCTTTCATAAATTCTGTTGGAGTGATTTTATTGTACTCGGTGTAAAGATTATTTGAATTCTGACTTCTGTGTGGGCAGAGATCTGATTACAGGCCAGACTGGAGTATTGTCATTATTGTGAGGTATCTCTCATCTCAGTATTTTGGAAACTTTGTTGTCCATCACCTTCTGATTGGGTAAATAAAGAGCTAACTAGCCAATAGCTGGACGGAAGAAGAAACGGTAGGAAGTAGAGTTCTAACAGAGAACACACACAGATAGAGAAATGCAGAAGTGCTTGTGTGGTGGTCAATGGAGCAAAGAACTGGACCAACAATAAAAGGAGTATTTGGAAGGTTGTTGTGAATGCAAACTGTATCTTTCCACCCATCAGAAAAGCACATGGATGCTGCTCTCAGCGCTTCTCTTCTGACTGAGTTGTTTAAGCTGACATGCTTGCCATCCTAGTGTAACATGCAAAGCTCGCAGGAGCTGGATCTAATGCTAGAGGGCCATCCCACCCCCTGCCTGGGTCTGCAGCAGGCCATGTAGCTGGGAAAGGTCCGGGAAAGACAAGAAAGGCTTAGAAGGGCCACTCCTTCCTTCTAGAAGCTGGAGAGAACGGCACCCTCCAACCCAAGGTTCCCGGTACCTCAGCGCGGGCCTCAGCCTGAACCCCAGAGGAGAGAGGACAGCAGAGGCTTCAGCAAGATTCCACCTCCTCTCTTGCCAAGATGAGGCTCTCCAAGTCTGGAATACCAAAGAATGTTGATTGTTATGAAGTCACTCACTCCACTGGCCAAGCATTTCTGCTTTAAGTTTGGGCCTCTGGTGGCTCCCAATGGGCCACATCAAAAGTCTGGACCCCAGCTTGCTAATGCTGGGAGGTGGTGGAACCTGTAAAAAGTGAGGCCTAGTAGCAATTATTCTAGCCACTGGAAGCATGACCTTGAAGGGCACAGTGGGTCCCCATACCCTTTATCTTCCTCTCTTTTCCTCCCAGATGTGAGGTATGCGGCTCTGCGTTTCATCACTGCGTTGTGCTGCCTCAAGTCAGGCCCCAAAGCAAGGAGGCCTGAAACTTCCAAAAATGTAAACCGAAACAAACCTTTGTTCTCTGTAAATTTCTTGTCCCGGGCTATTTATTGCAGTAACAAAAATCAGCCCATGAAGCATGCCACACTGAAGCACACCGATGGCAACACAAGGTTCTTCCACTAGGCAGAGACAGAGAGCGTGCATCACTTTCAAGACGAAGGACCAAGATGGCCAATGAGTGACCAGACAGGAGAGGTGAATTCAGAATGGAAGCTGAAACACCACTTTCTTCCACTCCTCAGAAGAGGAAACCCGTTTCAGTGAGTAATCCAAGACTCTGGAACCCACAGGAACTCGACATCTGAGTTCGGAATCTAATCTTTCAAGGTCCTCCCAAGAACTTGCAGATTGAACTTGGTTCCCTGGAGCAGCCAACTGAAGGATGACACAGTGGCGGCAGCAGCGACCGGAGGGAGGCTAGAGGACTTCATCCCAAGAGCCGGAAGTTAAAACATCAACGAGCTGTTTAGAGTTAAAAGACTCAAGTTATGATTTAGGAATTCATAATCAGTCACCTATATTTATGGGAAAACAAGTAATGGTATAGTTTATTGATATAATGTGGGAGCCACATATGACTTCCAATTCATAGTCCAACATGGCTGCGTAAGCTCTAGCTGTCCTTATTTGGGAGGGGGGGTGAGAGGGGGTTCAAGATAGGGTTTCTCTGTGTAGCCTTGGCTGTCCTGGACTCACTTTGTAGGCCAGGCTGGCCTCAAACTCGCAGCGATCCGCCTGCCTCTGTCTCCCTGAGTGCTGGGATTAAAGGCGTGCGCCACCATGCCTGGCTTCTAGATGTTTTGGATGTGTTCTAACCAATACCAGCAAGCCCTTAAGGCAGGGGTTCTCAACCTTCCTAATGCTGTGTTAATACAGTCCTTCATGTTGCAGTGACCCCCAACCATAAAATTATTTCTGTTGCTACTCTGTAACTACTGTATTTTTGCTATTGTTATGAATCATAATGTAAATGTCTGATATGCAGGATATCTGATATACAGGGTATCTGATATGGGACCCTGGTGAAAAGGTCATTCAACCCCTAAAGGGGTCACAACCCACAGGCTGAGAACCATTACCTTAAGGGCTCACTGCACCCTTTTTTTTTTTAAACCAGACTATGGAAATAATATCAGACCTCCATGGTCGATGTTTGTTTGTTTCTTTCTTTTTTTTTTTCTCCCCTTGGCTTTTTGAGACAGGGTTTCTCTGTTTAGCTTTGGCTGTCCTAGACTAGCTTTGTAGACCAGGCTGGCTGCAAACTCACAGGAATCCGCCTATCTGTCTCCCTGAGTCTTCGGATTGCAGCATGTGCCCCCACACCTGGCTCTGCCATGTTGTTCATGATATACTTACTGGTTTCTAGGGAGGACTTAAGAGTTTTCCCAGCCATGTGCCTCCAACATGAGCCAGGTGATAAAGGGAGCCGACACTTTGAAATGGCTTGACTTGGAAAGCTCATGTGAATTGGCCGTAGGAAAAACTGGGAAGGTGCATCCCAACCAGGACCAACGCAAAGTATGGCTCGCCGGGTGCTAGACAGGCTGCTGCAGAGCCAGAAGCAATCGGCTTGTTTGTGCAGGAGGCTGGAGGTGCAGAGTGGGCTAAGACTAAAGGCCTTCTATTTCTTGATGGAGTCTCCTGTTTTTCTCCAGCTGAGATGCGGCATTCTTTCCTTTCCTCACACTCTTGTACTCCATGCTTGCTGTCTGCTTCGCCCAGCCCTGGATACTCTTGCTTTTGTCTTAATTTTCCTTTTTTTTTTTTAAAGTTAACATATTTATTTATTTTTTATTTTTTTATTAATTTTTATTTTTTTAATTAATTTATTCATATTACATCTCAGTTGTTAGCCCATCCCATGTATCCTCCCATTCCTCCCTCCCTCCTACTTCCCCCCTATTCCCCTCCCCTCCCCTATGTCTGTGTCTGAGGGGGACCTCCTCCCCCTGTATATGCTCATAGGGTATCGAGTCTCTCCTTGGTGACCTATTATCTTTCCTCTGAGTGCCACCAGGCATCTCCATCCAAGGGACATGTTCAAATATGGGGCACCAGAGTTTGTGTGAAAGTTAGATCTCCTTCTCCACTCACCAGTGGAGAATGTCCTGTCCATCGGCTAGTCTGGGTAGGGGTTCGAGGTTTACTGCCTATTTTTTCCTTGGCTGTTGCCATAGTTTGCGGAGGACCCCAGGGCCCAGACTCGCCTGTAGTTTTCCAGGACCCGCTGGATCCTTCTATTTCCTCTTTCTCCCAGGCTTCTCACACCTAAAGTCTCAATAGGATGACCTCCCCTCTTATTCACTATCCTGGTAGGTACAGTTTTTCATGGGGATGTACACCTTGGACTAGTGTCTCGATATAAGTGAGTATATACCATTTAGCTCTTTTTGCTTCTGTGTGAACTCACTCATTATGACAATTTCTAGTTCAATCCATTTGTCCACAAATTTTGGAAATTCCTTGTTTTTAATAGCTGAGTAGTATTCCATAAGGTCTAATATCCAAAATATATAAAGAACTCAAGAAATTAAACACCACCAAACCAAATAACCCAATAGAGAAATGGGGCGCAGAACTAAACAGAGAATTCTCAACAGAGGAATATCAAATGGCTGAGAAACACTTAAAGAAATGCTCGACCTCCTTAGTCATCAGAGAAATGCAAATCAAAACGACACTGAGATTCCATCTTACACCCATCAGAATGGGGAAGATCAATAACTCAACTGACACCTCATGCTGGCGAGGGTGTGGAGAAAGAGGAACACTCCTGCATTGCTGGTGGGAATGCAAACTAGTACAACCACTTTGGAAAGCTATCTGGTGCTTTCTCAGAAAAATGGGAATAGGGCTTCCTCAAGACCCAGCTATTCCACTCCTTGGAATATACCCAGAGGATGCACTACCACACAACAGGGATATATGCTCAACCATGTTCATAGCTGCCTTATTCATAATAGCCAGAACTTGGAAACAACCTACCTGTCCCTCAACAGAAGAATGGATAAAGAAATTGTCTTAATTTTCCAACTACAATAACATAGGCTGAGGAAAAGAATAGGCTGATGCCAACCCTTTCCTGATTGCTTTAGGTTTCAATGCTTTCTGTATTCCATATTCGCTAGATTACAGGCATTTGATCTGAGACTGCACCACGTGGTAAATTACCGTAACCTGGTCTACATAACGAGAAGTCTAAAAAAAAAAAAAAAGCAAACAAAACAGGCCTTTCAATCTCAGCTAAAAACCAGAAGTGCAGCCACACACATTACACACATTACAGCCAAGGAACTATCTTTGCTAAGCCTTCCAAGATATGTAGACCACAGCTAACCACAAAGAACAGCCACTCATCATATGATCTCTGGTGTACAGTGCCTGACTGGTACCCAACTCTCATGTCCAATGACTTCTATGTTCCCCTACAGCAGTTCAGGGTCTTATAACTGCTTTTTCTTGAAGATTTTTAAACTTTATGAGTGTTTGTCTGCATGTATGTATGTGCACTGTATAGGTGCCTGGTTGTGGTGGCTTCAAGCCACCATATAGGTCCTGCGAACTGCATCTGGGTCCTCTGCAAGAACGGCAGGCACTCTTGACCACTGACCATCTCTCCAGCCCTTACAAGCGCCAATCTATGGTCTCCATATAGGTTGGACAGTTATTGTATTGCTTATTCTGGACATTTTATGTAATGAAACCATACAATATGTGGTTATTTGTGATATGTTTCGAGGCTTATCCCTATGGTAGTACATATAAGGATTTCACTTTGTTTGATTGCCCAGTATCAACTCCTTGCATAGTTGTACCACATTGAAATTAGCCCTTCAGTCCTTGACGGGCTTCTAGCAGGTAACCTTTTTTTTTTTTTTTTTTTTTTGCTACTTTGAATAGTGCTACAGTGAACAGTCTTGTGCAACTTGTTATGTGCACATGTGTCTTCATACGCGTCTCAGCAGAACTGCTGGGTCGTGTGGCAATTCTGTGCTTAACTTTCTGAAGGACCTATATAGACTTTTTAAAAATAATGCACCATTTTACATTCCAACAGAGAGCATGAAGTTTGCGGTTTTCTCTACATCCTCAACAACCCATCTCCTCAATGACTCTAGCTGTCTTTTATTTTACTTAATTTTTTTTCCATACTCCTGCTGCCTTAAAACTGCAGCGTTCCATCACGGCTTTGTTTGTATTTCCCACCGGTTGCTGATGTTGAGCATCTGTGCATGTGCTAACTGACCATTTGTGTATCTTTTTGAAGAAGGACTATACATCACAAGGCAGGGTTTGTAGAACGGAATTACACAAGCAAGTGGGCTTATTCTTCATCTCTACACAAACATCTTCATCGCCATGCCACTTAAATGTACTTAAACCAAAACACATTTCCTGATCCTTCTAGGTCTTCTCTGAAAAGTAAACAAGACTCAAAATATCCCAATATATAGTTCTCCAAAAAATGCTTTACCCCCACCGCCACACAAAACACATTTTTTAGGAGCCGGGCGTGGTGGCGCACGCCTTTAATCCCAGCACTCGGGAGGCAGAGGTAGGCGGATCGCTGTGAGTTCGAGGCCAGCCTGGTCTACAAAGTGAGTCCAGGACAGCCAGGGCTACACAGAGAGACCCTGTCTCGAAAAACCAAAAAAAAAAAAAAAAAAAACAAAACACATTTTTTAAAGATACATCTCTAACACTGTCTTAAAACATGTATATCAAGCCAAGTATAGATGTTATACTATTTGTATATGTATGATATGTAAAGCTACCATTTAATTAGCACGAGCCCCATATTCCTACTTTACTTCATGACTCGTTACTTCTCCTGGACTTCATGACTCGTTACAGCAGAAAGGCTCAGAGTGTTAATCACTCAATGGTAGAGGGCTTGCCTAGCATGCACAAGGCCCTGGGCAGACGTAACTCTACAGAGTGGAAGCCTGGTAACCATTACTCTGGCCAGGTGGCAAATGTTCACACTGCCAAATGATAAGTCAGGTTGATATCAGTGGTTCCCAATATGATGCAAAGATGAGGAAAACTGTATTGCAGTCTTGCCCAAAACTAATGCCCCTAGTTTGTTCATGAGAAAATATGTGACAAACCCAAATGAGAGTTCTACAATATACTTGACTAACACCCCTTCAAAAATAGGAAAAGATTAAGAAGCTATGGCAGACAGGAAGGTTAACAACATACACACACACACACACACACACACACACACACACACACACACACAAATCCTAAACCTGCTAAAACATAGAAAAGATATTAGCTGCAAAGACAGGAAAATTCAGATAAAGGCTGGAGTTCAATCAGTGGGAACACACGGTGCTGGTTTTGGAGTTTAGGATTTTGATGGTTATGTTCATGTGTTCACAATGGAAGAAACTGGACATGGCGGATACAGGAACTCTCTGTATTACGTTGCTTTCTTCACTGGGACAAAACACCTGAGAAAAGCAACCTAAAAGAGGGAAGGTTCAGTTTAACACCCAGTTTTGAAGGTTTCAGCTCGTGGTCACTTTGCTCTGCTGCTTCTTGATAAATCAAAACATGACAGCAGAGAGCAAAGGGTTTCAGGCAGTGGCAGCAGGAAGCAGAACTTTAGCACAGGGCTAGGGTGGACATTCCAGACACAGACTAGGGCTGTCCTCACAGCTCTCTGTAAGTCTAAAGTTCATCTGGCCTAACAGCAATTAATTTACATAGCTTTATGAAACAATACAGCGCCTTTGCCTACCACTAGCCAGAACAGAATACAAACAATAAGCGCATCAAATCACTAATAACCCAGAAGGCTCCAGTATATCAATATAATGAAAGAAAATAAATGATAAGACCAAGATTACACTTCTGCACAGAGGGTACACTAGGCTTGTGTTCTGACTTGTACTTTTCCTATATAAAAACAAGCACAGCTATCAGAAAACAGGGAAATCATTTCGATAGGTGTTATTATTTTATGAAACACAATAGAAATAGCTGAATTTCTTATGATTACTAATTCATAAAGTAAAAATGAATTAATACACAAAACCAGTGGTTTACGCACTTACTAGAGAAAATCATCCAGAAACGATGCCTTTCTAAACTCTATAAATAAAGATGAGGTCAAGTCCCAAAGAATGCATTTTTAAATATGAAAATAATTGCAAAGCTTTTCCAAAGTAAATCAAATGAAAGGATACAATTTGGATGCAGAGGCTCAAAACTAACGAGATGACAAACATCCTCTAAATTATTCAACAGATAAAATGCACCTCCTATATTTAAAATGGAAAACAATATTCTAGGACTAATCAGGATAAAATGAACAAATATTTTTGGTGACAAAAACCTAAAAGCAATCGAACTATCCCACAGTCAGAGAAAGCCATGCCGGTTGCCTCATATCCTTCACCCAGTGGATAATTATCAAGCTTTGATAATGAGTCACAACTTTGTACATTCATAAGGAAAGATGTTTAAATACAGTTGCATGAAAAGTCAGCTACAAGGAAATAAATATCACATGATCACACTTAGGTAAACACGCATATACACATGTAATTGAATACATGCTTTCTAAATATAGGAAACCTTCCAGCTGTATTGACACTAACTGTTCCCCAAGAGCTGAGGAAAGACAAAGGGTTTTAAGTGGGCCTTGCTTTGTGGCCCACTTCTTTTATTTAAATATTTTATTAATTTATTCATATTACATCTCAATTGTTATCCCATCCCTGTATCCTCCCATTCCTCCCGCTTTCCCTCTACTCCCCTCCCCTATGTCTGTGACTGAGGGGGACCTCCTCCCCCTGTATATGCTCATAGGATATCAAGTCTCTTCTTGGTAGCCTGCTATCCTTCCTCTGAGTGCCACCAGGCCTCCCCTTCCAGGGGACATGGTCAAATATGGGGTACCAGAGTTCGTGTGAAAGTCAGACCCCACTCTCCACTCAACTGTGGAGAATGTCAAACTTGTACAACCACTTTGGAAATCTATCTGGCGCTTTCTCAGAAAAATGAAAATAGAGCTTCCTCAAGACCCAGCTATTCCACTCATTGGAATATACCCAGAAAATGCTCCACCACACAACAAGGACATATGCTCAGCCATGTTCATAGCAGCCCTATTCATAATAGCCAGAACATGGAAACAGCCTAAATGTCCCTCAGTAGAAGAATGGATAAAGAAACTATGGTACATTTACACTATGGAATACTACTCAGCTATTAAAAACAAGGAATTCCCAAAATTTGTGGACAAATGGATTGAACTAGAAATGATCATAATGAGTGAGTTCACCCAGAAGCAGAAAGAGTCAAATGGTATATACTCACTTATATCTGGACACTAGCCCATGGGGCATGCCCCATGAAAGTCTTCACTTACCAGGAAAGCGGGTCAGAGGAGAGGACATCCTATTGGGACTTTAGGTGAGAGAAGTATGGGAAAATGGGGAAATAGAAGGATCCAAAGGGTCCTAGAAACCTACAAGAAGAACATTATGACAGGTGGATCTGGGTCCAGAGGTCCTGTTCAAACTATGGCACCAGCCAAGGACAATACATGCAGTAAACTTCAAACCCCTACTCAGATCTAGCCAATGGAGGCATCTTCTTAACTGAACAGCCTCTTCCCAGATAACTCAAACTTGTTTCAAGTTGACAAAAAAGTGACCAGGACACACAAGAAAAAACAATATAATTGAGTTGTCCTCTGACCTCCACATGCATGTCATGGCATAATGTGTGCATGTATACAGACATACAAATAAGTAGATAGATAATAATTTTTAGAAATAAATAAATATAAGCCAGGTGAGGTGTGCACACCTTTAATCCCAGCACTTGGGGAGGCAAAGGCAAGTGGATCTCTGTGAATTCAAGGCCAGCCTGGTCTACAAAGTGAGTCCAGGACAGCCAAGGCTACACCGAGAAACTTTGTCTCAAAAAAATTAATAAATAATGAAGTTATGATAATCATCTTACAAAAATGATATGCTACAAATAGATAACTCAATGTCACAAATTATGTAACACTGAAGGGGGGATCAGGGGACTTAGGCTCCTCAGGAAAACAGAAACTGGTCCCTTTGAGAGACATTCCACTTGGACTTGGAGTTTTGTACAGGGTGATAAATATGGATCTATACACTAAATCTGTTAGTAGAAGAAGTGGGAAAGAGTCTTGAGCTCATTGGCACAGCAAACAACTTCCTTAACAGAACACCAATAGCTCAGGCTCTAAAATCAACAATTAATAACTGAGACCTCAAGAAACTAAAAAGCTTCTATAAGGCAAAGGTCACTGTCAACAGAACAAAGTGAGAGCCTACAGATTGGGAAAAGATCGTCAACAACCCTACATCCAACAAAGGGCTAATATATAAAATATATAAAGAACTCAAGAAATTAAACACCGCCAAACCAAATAATCCAATTCAAAAGTGAGGTACAGATCTAAACAGAGAATACTTAACAGAGGAATATCGAATGGCTGAGAAATACTTAAGGAAATGCTCAACATCCCTAGTCATCAGGAAAATGCAAATCAAAACAACTCTGAGGTTCTATCTTACACTTATCATAATTGCTAAGATCAAAAACTCAAGTGACAGAACATGCTGACAAGGATGTGGAGAAAGAGGAACATTCCCCCATTGCTAGTGGGAATACAGACTTATACAACCACTTTGGAAATCAATCTGGTGCTTTCTCAGAAAATTGGGAATAGCTCTACCTCAAGACCCAGCTATATCACTCCTGGGCATATACCCGAAAGATGCTCCACCACACAACAAGGACATTTGCTCAACTATGTTCATAGCAGCTTTATTTGTAATAGCCAGAATCTGGAAACAACCTAAATGTTCCTCAACTGAAGAATGAATAAAGAAACGGTAGTGCATTTACACAGTGGAATATTATTCAGCTATTAAAAACAAGGACATCTTAAAAATTCAAAGCAAATGGATGGAACTAGAAACAATCATCCTAAGTGAGGTAACCCAGACCCAGAAAGACACATACGCGGTATATCCTCATTATAAGTGGATATTAGGCCAAAATAGATCTCCTCTGAGAGACTCCACCCAGTGGGGGATCAGAACAGATACTAGCACTCGAAGCTGGACTCTGGGCAGAACACTGAGAGTTGTAGGGACGAGCTGCGCCATGGAAGGTCCGGGTAGGAGCAGGGGCTCCACAGGAGACCATCAGGGCCTGCAGATCTAGACACAGGGGAGCCTGCACAAACTAATGCACCTGTCAAGGGCAATGCATGCGGAGAACCAAGACCTCCTGTTCAGATGTAACCAATGGACTGCCTATTCTCCGTGTGTGTTTGTGTTGGGGCGGGGGAGACTTTGCTGAACCTCTGCCATGCACTCAGCTGCCCACGATTTGGTCATTGTCCCTAGCCAAGACAGCCTAGCATGCACACAGAGAAAGGGGATGCAGGCTAACCTGATGAGACCTAATAGGCTGTGGCCAGACAATGGGGTAGGAGGGCCCCCCTCTTACAGGTCTAGGGGAGGGGAATAGGCAGAAGAGGGAGGGAGGGAGGGTGGGAATGGGAAGATAAGAGTGAGGGGATAACAACTGGGATGTAAAGTAAATTATTTATAATAAATAAAATACACATTTGAAAAAGATAGAGAGACATTCCAGCCAGTCATGGTGGCATACGCCTTTAATGCCAGCACTCTGGAGGCAGAGGCAGGCAGCTCTCTGTGAGTTCAAGATCATCCTGCTCTACAAAGTGAGTCCAGGACAGCCAGGGATACACAGAGAAACCCTGTCTAAAAAACTAAAGAAAGAGACAGAGACAGATTCCATGCTATCAGGTTGCTCATCCTCACAGGATGGCAAAAATAACACATCCAAATGTTACAAATTGCTAAGGGCTGGGATAGGACCAATCCGAGGGAAGGTGTTCTAATGAGGGTTACTACTGCTGTGATGAAACACCATGACCAAAAGCAACTTGATAAAGGAAGAGCTGATAGGGGCTGGAGAGGTGGCTCAGTGGTTAAGAGTACCACCTACTCTTCCAAAGGACCAGGGTTCAATTCCCAGCAACCACATGGCAGCTCACAACTGTCTGTAATTCCAAGATCTGACACCTCACACCAACACACATAAATTAAAATTAAATAACATGTTTTTAAAAAAAAGAAGAGCTGATTTGGCTTATACTTCCTCATCATAAGGCATCATTGGAGGAACCCAGGACAGCAACACAAAGGGGGCAGGGATTTGGAGGTAGGCATTGACACAGTGGACATGGAGGGGCGTGGCTTACTGGCTTGCTCAGCCTGTCTTCTTTCCTTTTTCTTTCTTTTCTTTCTCTTTCTCTTCCTCTCTTTTCTTTTTTGGTTCTCCACCCCATTCCCACCCCTAGACAGGGTTTCTCTGTGTAGCCTTGGCTGCCCTGAACTCACTTTGTAGACCAGACTGGCCTCAAACTCACAGAGATCCACCTGCCACTGCCTCCCTGAGTGCTGGGATTAAAGATGTGCAGCACCATGCTTGGCTTCAGCCTGTTTTCTTATAGAGCCCAGGACCACCAGCCCAGAGATGACCCCACCCACAATGAGCTGGGTCCTCCCCCATCAATCACTAGATAAGAAAATATCCTACAGGCTTGCCTACAGCCCCACCTTCTGGAAGTATTTTCTTAATTGAGATTCCCTCCTCTTGGATGACTTTAGCTTATGTCAAGCTGATGCAAAACTATCCAGTAGAGAAGAGAAGGGAGTCCAGAAAGGGAGGTGGGGTGGAATCCTACAGAAATTTCCACCCACAGCTCTAGAGTAGGCTTCCCCCCTACTGATGCCCCTCCCACACTCTTGGTGGGAGCTGTGTGCACAATTTAATAAGATTTGTTTTTAGTTTGTTTGTTGTTTGTTTTTTCCTCTCTGTGTGATGGTGCGTCTCCTCTCTCTGGAACCCTCCAGATCTCCGAATGTCACTTCCACTTTAGGGCAGTGGCCACTCTTACATGGCCTCTGCAGCCTGCAATTTCCAACTGTCACTCAACTTTCCCAGTGGAGGCCACTCCCACATTCCTTGCCCCAGCTGCCCTCCTGACATAAAATCCCACCCCACCGCCCCAGGATATGCAATGCTTTGTGTCACAGTACCCCTAGATGACCACTCCTTATTCAAACCCCTATAGCAGTATAAGAGAAAAAGAATAAATATATAAGTGTTTGTTATAAGATTAAAAACCATCTCGGATTCCTGGGAAATGGAAAGACAGCATCAAGTAAGGCAGCAGATGCAGTAAAGCACACATGTTGAGGCTTAGGGTCCAGCTCAGCAGAAGAAAGTCGTCTATTAGCATGCCTGAGGCCCTGAGTTCAATTTCTAGTACTTTAAAAACAATGTGCATAAATACTCAAAGATTAGTGGTTATAGCATGAAAGGCCATAGAAAATTAATGAGGAAAATGTCTAAAAATAGAAATTTGTTTAAAATTTCACTGGATAATTATGTTGTATAATTTATATGGAAATGCAAAGAACCCAGGATAATGAAAATAGCTTGTGATGACTAATCCTGCCTGTCAACTTGACTACATCTGGTTTTACTAAAACCTAAGCCTGTAAGGGATTTCCTTGATTGGATCATTTGGCGTGGGCAGGCCCACCCTAAGTCAGGGCCACACCTTCTGTAGACATAAAAGGACATGGAAGAAGGGAGCTTTCGGTTTCTGCCTGTTTGCCCTCACTATTCCCGGCAAGTTCATCTGTCCTGCTGCTGAGGCGCTCCTTCACTGGATTAGAACCCACTCTCCCAACACTGACTGAACTCTCTAGGAATCCTTTGGGTTCCTAGAGTGCGGCTGCTGAGACATCCAGTGCTGTGGACTGAGCAGCTAGCAGATGCTTGGTCTTTCCATCCAGAGAGAGGCATTGTTTGCCTACATATATTCCACAGCCTGTAAGCCAGTCTAATAAAGTGTGTGTGTGTGTGTGTGTGTGTGTGTGTGTGTGTGTGTGTGTGCATGCACGTGCACACATACACATGCACACATGCACACATGCATGTGCTCTGTTCCTTTAGAGAACCCTGAATAATACAGGCTGTGGCACCAAGAAGGTTTCTAGAAACAGAATTGCCAGGATGAGTGTTAGAAATATCTAGAACAGGCTTCTAAAGTCACAAGCACCCACAGTTCCTGGTGAGTCCTCCGGCAGCAGGGAGAACACTGCAAGCCCATAGTTAGAAATACTTGAAGGGTTTACTGTGGAGAACAAGGAAATAGTGACTCTGTATAGAGAACTTTTGACAATTTGTGGATAAATAAGGAATGAGGGTTATGAAAAACAGTGGGAGTGCTGGCTGGCTGGCTGGCTGGTTAGCTGGCTGGTTCTAGAAGCTCTGCATAAACCAGCAAAGGAAAAGTATGAGCTCAGTGAAAAACCAACCACTGTCAGAGTCACGTAAAGAATACAGTGCTTTCTGTGTGTGCCCTGGAAGAGAATCTTCTCTCCAGCAGTCACTGAGTTCAGGCTGTAGAAAATCAAACCAAAGCCCTCATTATACAATTGGCCGATCTACAGTGAAAATTCAAGCCCCCGCCTCAGAGAGTGTGGCTGTGATAAGTCTTCATTTATTACCATGGACGGTTAAGACATTTGGAGTTCCAGCTATGGCCTGGATTTCCTAAAGATGTCTTTCATTTGAAGAGTGCAGTCTCTGTCGTAGCTAAGCAAGAGAACAATCAAATGTGCCTGTTTTCTTTTGAGTCTCTTAAGAATGGCTGTTCCCAAAATGTTGCTCAATATGGCCTGGAATATTATTCTGCCTTTTTGTTGAACTGCCAGTGACTTGCAACTGCGCACGTTATGTTAACTACAAGGAGAACCACGGGGACTAATTTTGTGTTGAAGAAGTGGCTTGTTGACCATGACAAACTTGCAGAGCCACTTTACACAGAGCGCATTCTTGATGCTACAGTGAAAAGGGGAAGGGAAAGCCTTCTGCTTGAGGTCGTTTTGTGCAGGTCGCCACTGGACCCTGCGCCGTAGACTTAGGATGGGTTGCTTCTGACCAAGGTACTTACTTCACATCCAGAGAGCTGCAATACTTGGGTCACTCTGGTGGAATCCTTAAGTCTTACAATGTTCGTCACTATCCTGAAGCATCTGGCCTAACAACATGGCAGGATTTCTCTGTGAAGACATACTTACAGTGCCAATTAGATGGCAGTAGCCCGGAGGGCCAGTGCAGTGTTCTCCAGAAGGCAGTATGGCTTTTGAATCAATGCCCAGTGTATGGTATGGTTCTGTTGTGGGCTGTCCACCAGAGAAGACTGCTCAGGCATGGCTTTTAAGTCAGTAGAAGGTCTTTATCAGTCAGCCTGCAACTACACTGGCTGTTCCGGATCCCATTGTGACCATGAGCCTTTCTCAGTGAGCTTTTAAGTACAAATACCATGTCCTGGGTTGACATACATCTTAGCCAGAAGCAGAACTACAGAAGCCAAAAGCAAGGTTGGTACATTTAGAGACTTTCCCAGAACTATGGACTTTGGTGAATTAGGTCTTTGTTTTGTTTTGGCAGGTGGTGCTGTCTGAATAACACTTCCATCATGGAGTCAGTTGTGCTAACATCTGGGGACCTACTAAGGTCTAGGGCCTTGGTAGAGTTTCTGCCATAGCCAGGATTCATAGGTCCAGGAACCAGGGAGTGGAGGTGGGAGTATTTCCATTCACCATCAACCCTAGTGACCCACTAGGGGAAGTTTTGGTCCCTGTCCCTGAGACCTCAACTTGTGCTGGCCTAGAATTTTGGTTTCAGACTGGGAACAATCCTTCCAGAGACAATATAAACATTTTATTGAACTAGAAACTCAGACATCCCTTGGCCACATTGGGCTTTTGATGCCATTCAGTCAAAAGGATAAGAAAGAAATAACAGTATTGGGAGGGGCTGATAGATGCCCGCCTCCCCCTCCTCCCCCACGGGAGTGTTTGCTTCTCCACAATTGGGTAAAGAAGATTACATCTCGAGTGCAGAAGACCCTTTAGGCCATCTGTTGATGTTACCATGTCCTGAGATAAAGGTCAATGGGAAACTACAACAACCCATCCCCATCCAGGCAGGATGACAGAGGGCCCAGATCCTTCAGGGATGGAGATAAGGGTCACTACTCTAGAGAAAGAACCAAGATCTATTGAACTGCTTGCTGAAGGTGGAAGAAATACAGAACGGCTAGGAGTGGAAGGTAGTTACAAATAAGCTAAGGCTATATGACCAATTACAGAAATAAGGATTATAACTAACTTGAATGTTTTTGTCTTACTTTGTTAAGAACCTCTTTGTGCATATATATGAAACAGATACTTGTTTTTTCCTTCCTCTATTTTTTTATCATGTGATATAACAAAGATTGAAATAAATGTGTTTAAATTCATCACATTTAAGCTTTGAGGCACTAAAAGACTAATCATTCCTCAAGGGACATTGGCATCTTCTCTAAAATACATAACACATTTGTACTTGCACAGGCTAGTTATATCACATTAGATTATGGCCTAGTTGTTGTTTTCATTTGGAAATTAAGCATGACACAAAGAGATGTGATTGTATGTCAAGGAATAGACTTGAGATGGCAACTTTTTGTCAACTTAACTATCTCTCAGTCAATTAAAATGAAGCAGCTGTGCACACCTCTAAGGGATTTTTTTAAAATGGATCATTTGGAGTGGAAAGACCCACTCTAAACCTGGGCCAAGCCTTCTGGTGGCAGCCTACATAAAAGAACATGAAAGAAGTAACCTTTTGCTTTCAGCCTGGCTGCCCTCACTCCTGCTGGTGAGTTCATCTCCTCTGTTCTTGAGGCCTTCTTTCCCTGCTATCAGAACCTACTTAGTTGGGATTCCAACACTGACTGATGACTACCTACACCACAGCCTATAAGCCATCTGATAAATCACACAGATGTAAGTAGTCATATTCATATGCATATCTATTCATTCTATCAGCTCATTTGAAAGAACACTGATTAATATACAGCCCTTAAAAAGAGAAGTTGCACCACATATATTTTCAACTCTTCTTAAAACAAATGCTGAAGTAAATACAGAAGAATATTAATTTTTAGCAAATGCAAATGGTAGTAACATTGGTGTTGTTTCAGTCAGCTGTCTGTGGTTCTTTATCACAGATACCCAAAATAACCAACTTCAGAGGCTATATATTGACTCATTGTTTCAGAGGTGTAAGCCAATGGTCACTAAGTCCCTAATGTTTTGTTCTGGAGCCTCGTGTGAGGCAGAACATCATAGGCTGTGGGGAGCACATGGTAAAGCAAGGCTGATGATCTCATGGCAGAGAGTAGCAGAAGAAATAGAAGAGGAACTGGGGTTTCTCAATATCCCTTCAAATACATGCCCCGCCTCCAGTGACCTAAATTTCTCCCCTACACCTCAATCTCAAATGTCTCAACACTTTCCAGTAATTCCACAGGCTAATGACCAAGCTTCAATATATGAATTGTTGGGTGGCTATTTCCTCTAAATGGAAATAGTCCTTCCTGAAAGACTCTTAAGTCCTGGACAGAGGCTCTTTTTTTTGGTTTTTCGAGACAGAGTCTCTCTGTGTAGCCTTGGCTGTCCTGGACTCACTTTGTAGACCAGGCTGGCCTCGAACTCACAGCGATCCGCCTGCCTCTGCCTCCCAAGTGCTGAGATTAAAGGCGTGCGCCACCATGCCCGGCCCTGGACAGAGGCTCTTAAGTGGTAGGTGTAAACAATTTACAAGTTTCAGGAAGTTGCTGAAACTTACAGATCCGAAAAGCACTCCCTGTCCCTTCAAGTTATGTAATCCGTAACAGTTGCTGGGGAGTTCCCCAGCTGCCTACAAGTTGTGAATGTTCCAGAGGTGCAGTTTTGTGAGTCATTTTCCATCCTGGGGTAGGCTTTTTTATGATATAGCTACCTTTGGGTCATTCATGTTCCTGTAAATAACCTGTGATGGTTAGCTTTATCAACTTGACAAAAACTCCACTCACCTGAGAAGAGAATTTCGATGAGAGACAGTCTAGATTACTGTAACTCATAGGCATGTCTCCATTGATGCTAATGTAGGAAGACACCAATAGGTGGTGTCACCATCCTCTGGTCTGGGGCTCTGGATTGTACAAGAATAAAGAAAGATAGCTGAGTATTAAGCATGTGTGCATTTAGTGTGTGTGTGTGTGTGTGTGTGTGTGTGTGTGTGTGTGTGTGTGTGTGTGTGCGCGTGTGTGTGACTGTGGACGGCAGCTGGCCTAGAGGCCCACCCCAGTTTCTATTCTAGCTATCTTGTCCGTGAGGTCTCCCCTGTGCCAAACACAATGCCCTAATGCTGTCATCTGAATATTTGCATCCTGTCAAAGTTCAAATATTGAAACTTAATTCTCCCTATGAGAGCACTGGAGGTGGGGACATTAGGAAGTTGTTAAATCCAGGGAAAGGAGCCTTCATGAATGTGACTAGTTTCCATAACAACAAGATCCTGGACTCTTGGCCTCTTTGACCACACTAGAATGATCATCCAAGGCCCAGGAAGCAACACCTCCACAGACACTAATTCTGCTAGTAGCTCGGTCTTAGACTTCCCAGCTTCTAAAACTGTGACAAACAAAACCTCTTGTTTATAAGCCACTGGGTTCTGGTATTTTGTTACTGCTGCTCAAAGACACTAAAACATGTACACTTAGTAAGGTCTCCATAAACACATGGAAAATAAATTACACTGTCTTCAGCAACCTGGATACTCACTAGACTCACCTGGAGAAAATTAACTTATACCTTTTCCTAACCCATCCCCAAAGGGAAATACTTAATCCAGTGAGGATCTGAAGAGAAGCCCTACCTGAATTTCCCTAGTTGTTTCAAATATATGGCTGTGTGACAGTCCTGGTGAAAATCTAATAAGATGCCTCCAGGGCTAAAAAGATGCTTCCATGGTTAAGGGTAACTACTGCATTTGCAGAGAACCAGAGTTTGGTTCCTAGCCTCCACACTGGGCAGCTCATACCCACCTTTAACTCCAGATCCAGGCCATCCAATGCCCTGATTTCTTTAGCCTTGTGGACATCTGCTCTCTGTCTCTGTCTCTGTCTCTGTCTCTGTCTCTGTCTCTGTCTCTGTCTCTGTCTCTGTCTCTGTCTCTGTCTCTGTCTCTCTCTCTCTCTCTCTCTCTCTCTCTCTCTCTTTGTCTCTCTCTCTCTCTTTGTCTCTCTCTCTCTCTCTCTCTCTCTCTCTCTCTCTCTCTCTCTCTCTCTCTCTCAGACACACACACACACACACACACACACATGCACACACACTATATAAATAAAATAGATCTTTATAAAAGCAGTCTCAAAGCAAGTGAGCGTTCCCTGCCTATCTGAGAATCAGATAGTAGCAAGCCTGGGACCTTGGCTTCATCTCTCCAACCCACTCACCCTTCATGACACAGGAAAAGTGCTCAGTGAAGAATTTGGCATATCCCAGGGTCTGAGGCCAAACTGGGGAGAGGTTTGTTTTTATAGGATCCACACTTGACAGATTAAAATCTGAAGTTGGAAACTGTTTACAGCCTTCCTGCTGTTGTCCAGGAGTTTTCATTTGCTGGAAGAGCACTGGCCCTTTTTAGAGGCCATGAGGAGGCCACATCAGCCCTTGTTACACTAAACAGAGGCATTCCAGGACCCAGGAAGAGGCACATACAGGACCAACTGCTCATTTTCATTTAAACTGTTTCTAAATAATGTCATTAGGTCCAGAGTCCCATTTATCTGGAGCATGTAGACCTCCCTAATATATAAACCATCTCTCCAAAGTGGACCGTCTTTCAGCAAAAGCTATTTCCTGTTGCAGCTGTTGCCTCCCTCGACACTCCATCACAGGCTAGAAACCTGCCACACTACCGCAGCAAATAGGGTCACCCAGGTCTGGGAGGCTAGGCAAGTCATCTGTAGCACTCACGTGACCTAGGGCCAACACTGGCCTCAGCTGGGGATTGTTGCGTGTGTGGCATCCTGAGCCTGCCCCATACCTGGTGCAGTAGAACCTGCATTTTCCCACAGGCATCCTTGTGCGCATTTAAACAAAACGAAACAACAACAACAAAAATAACCCATAGCCCTAAAACTCAGTGTGCACTGAAATCTCCTGAAGAGTTTTTAGAAACTAATAATGCTGGAGTTGGTGTGTCTTTCAGCAGTAGAGCTCTTTGCAAAGTATCCCAAAGGGTCTATATTTCATCCCAACACTTAAGACTAAAAGGTAATTCTGCCTAAGATCTGCCCCAGAGGACTCTGGCTTGACTGTGGGAATAAGATCTTTAAAGTGTGAAATCCCTCATCAAGACCAGACCCCTCTTTCTCTACTGAGTACATCGATCAGCACTCAATAATTGGGGCCTCGTTTTTTAACTTAATTACCACTTGAAAGACTTCCATCTCCAAAGGCAGTCACACCTTGAGGGGACAGGGTTTAGGCCTTCAGCCTGTGCCCTGAACACTCTCCTTTCTCCAAGCAAAGTAGTCAGTACTCCATGTAAAGTGAAATCAAGATGTTGAGAAAACAGAAACTAAACTGTCAACTTTAACATTTATCAGGCATTACAAGATCCAAAACCTGGCCCTGGATACACACAAGCTGTAATCCCATCTGGGCCGGAGATCGATGGATGGACGGATAGATGGATGGATCAAGGGAAAAAGAAAAGGAAGGCTAAAGGAAGGGAAGGGGGGAGAAAAGAAATTGAAAATGACTTCAAGAGTGTTGTTAAGGCTGAGTACTTAAAATATTGTTTCAAATTTATTATCGCAGTAAGTTGTAAAATGCAAATATTGGAGCTTTTTTGGTTTGCTTATTTGTTTGCTTGGTTTTGGTTTTTTCGAGGCAGGGTTTCTCTGTGTAGCCTTGGCTGTCCAGGACTCACTTTGTAGACCAGACTGGCCTCGAATTCACAGCGATCCGCCTGCCTCTGCCTCCCTGAGAGCTGAGGTTAAAGGCGTGCGCCACTATGCCTTGTTGGGGCATTCCTTTTTAAAGGGTACCTAAAGCAGTCTACAGAGTTGTATATGAAAATGACTCCAACTTTTCACTGGACAAAGCATCCTTCCACGCTGCTTGTGTCTTGTGAAGACAGGATGCTGGATGTCAACGGTTAAATGGTCTGGAAACCGTAGTAAGTTTATTAGCAAAATAAACCCAGAAATGAGATGTGAGTGAAAGCCACTGTGTTTTCATTGTCTCAAATTCCTAGAAAAACAATTAATTTGACAAGCCAAGCAGTCTTTGCGTTCCCTTTATGTGGGTCTAAAGATGAGTGCCAGTACAAACTGCTGCTCTCCACTTCTGAACAGCTTAGGACATCACTATCGCCTCTGACCCAGGGACAAGTTTTTACAAGTATTGGAGTCGCTTCACACAAAAGTAATAGTGGATTTTCAAATCCCTCTTAAGTCCTTTCCTGTTGCACTCAGCCCACTTCCACCCATCCCTTGGTAAATACAATGGTCGCCATGTTCTGTGTAATGCCAGGGAAATTAGGCTAACTCACTGGGCCTCTTTAAAAAAAAAAAAAAAGACAGGCAGGGCCTTATGTATCCCAGGCTGGCCTTGAGCTCCCTATATATTCAAAGATAACATTGAACTTCTGATCCTCCTGCCTCCTGAACATTGGGATCACAGCCTGCACCACAAGACCAGGTTTATGCCACGCTGAGGACGCAAAGAAAGAACTCTGCCAACCAAACTATACTCCTCCAGTCATGGTCCTTAATGTTCTTAAACACTAGCTGGGGAAACTCAAAAGCTACTGTAGTTACACAATGACCACAGTATCTCTAATTTTAAAACTGACCTTAAAGAAAACATATTTAGGCCAGGCATAGTGGCGCACGCCTTTAATCCCAGCACTTGGGAGGCAGAGACAAGCTGATTGCTGTGAGTTCGAGAACAGCCTGGTCTACAAAGGGAGTCTAGGACAGCCAAGACTACACAGAGAAACCCTGTATTGAAAAACCAAAAAAATAAAAAAATAAAAAAGGAAAAAAGGAAGGAAAACATATTTAAACTTTAGCTGACAGAAAAAGAGCAAGATGGGGAAACCAGCAGGAAATGAATCAGCTTTGCCTTAAGTAAGCACTGCTACTGCAGAGAGGGCTAGGTGAACTACAGGGGGTACATAAAGGTGGGGTCCTCACACACGGGTCTTCAGGTAAAAACACAGGCTTATCTCTTCCTTGCAGTATGACCATCATAACTAACAACACAGTAACATCTCTGACCCTTCGTTTTGTTTTGTTTTTATCTGTGAAAGGAAATTAGGAGCGATAGCCTCTGTCTTGTATGGGATTGTTTTAGCAAAGCAGCTGGGTATTGTTAATTGATAAGAAGTTTCAAAGAAGACCCATCTGTTTTTAATTAGATTCTATTCCGGACATCTTTATAAATGCTCTAGATGGTACTGAAAACATGCCTATTGAAGCCATGTGGTAACAGACAAATGACAGAGCCCTTCGGATAGAATTGAGCCGGTGACTTCTGGGAACACAAAGTTTGAAAGACTGAGCAAGAAGCTAAAGGATTACCAAGAACCAGGAAAGGAAGAGTGTTTTCACCGGAAACTGGTTGTCAGTGGAAGCATCATTACAGGAAATAGGCATTCCCAACAGGTGGACAATAGGCCAATAGATAGCAAGAGTGAAATAAAAGAGATGGTTGAGATTCAGCCACGAGCTGCAGAGAGGACAGCCAAGTACAGAAACTATAGCACAGGACAAGGCTCAACCATGCGTGGGTCCCTTTTTCTCAGGACAGTGTTCTGTTCAGAGCAAAACTGGGCGGAGAGCACAGGCTTCTCATATATTAGTGGTGGGCATTTGATAAGCCCGTATTGATACATCATCACCCAAAGTAGACACTCTACACCTGGGCTTATTGTTGCCTTTGCACATCCTTCTGGTACCCAGAAATGCCTAATGGCACGGTGCCCCCATTTCAGCATCCCACGGGACAGTTTGGAAAAGCCTAAGAGTCCTTTTTGCCGGTATCCTCCCTCCCCCAATCCTGCTGCTGACCTCATAGGTTCTTGCCCTGATGCCGCTGAGTTGGGACCACCCAGTGTAGGGCACCTTTAGATCAGTTTCTTTCGCTTACTTATATGTATTCACGGTCCTTCTATATCTTTCCATGGCTTGCTGGTTCGATCCTTTTTGTGATAAGTCATCCTTTATTGTCTATTTATTTCAGTAGACTTATTCCATGACTCAGTAAAAGACAACTGCGTTCCAACAGTTGTAAACAAGAATTTATGTGCACATTTTTGTGAGGACATAAAATTCCAGTTAATGTGATCAAATAGCAAGAAGTGTGATTGCTAGGTTATATAATGAAGGTTATGTTTACTTTTGAAAGGTGAAAGGGTAGCTAGCCTCACCATTAGCCACTCCGCCAGCAATGAATGAGAGTTCCTGTTGTTTTGGGTCCTTGTTAGTGCTTGGTGTTGACAGAGTTTGGGGGTTGGGCCTTTCTGAAAGATGTGCAGTGGTTTTAATTTCCAGCCTCCTAATAAAATGTGGTGGTGACCATTTTGTATATTTATCATATGTAGTGAGAATTTTGTAATTTTGGTTTCTTAAACACACACACACACACACACACACACAGAGAGAGAGAGAGAGAGAGAGAGAGAGAGAGAGAGAGAGAGAGAAATGTTATGGGAATAGGTTTTTGTTTTAATCCCAGGAATGGAGATACAAGGCTGCCTCACAGCAGGTGATTATGTTTTCCTTCATATGTTAACAGGGATGTGATTTTGCCAGCTGCAGATAGTTTCTAAAAGTGTGTGATGTTTGGAATTCTGGAAATGTTTCAGAGGATATATATATCAGAGGATATGGATATATATATATATATATATAAATCCGTAAAGGCTAGGGACCCCCAAGAGGCCGGGTTGCTGTTGTTGCCATTGGGGTGGGGTGCAGTTTGTTAATAGTTGTGCACAACAAAGAAACAACAAGAAGAAATTATATATCCTGATGGTGAAGATCAAACTTGCCCCAAGGAACTCGATGCCCCTAATCTGCAGAAAATAGTCTATAACTTTGCCTCTTTCCCCTCTGTTAATTTTTCTCTTGTATCCAGTGTTACAGGGTTAAAACGGTGGGAAAAAGTATGTGAGAGTAAAGAACCCACAAAATAGTAAAAAATGACAGCTATGATCATATATATATGTATATATAATCGTATACACGCACACATGTGTGTATGTGTGCGTGTGTGTGTGTACTGAATCTCCCTCTCTCAGGAGCCACTGATTGCCTCTAGCTTTTGATCTAGGCATAGGGGCCATAAAGCACTTTCCCAGTCCAAGCTGTCATGTCATCTATTGCAGTTGTTATGCAACTCTTGTTTGGGCAACTTTTTTTTTTTTTTAAGATTTCATGGGTGCAGTTTCCTGTCATGTCTGTCTGACATTAAATGCCTGGGCCTTATAACCTTCCTCCCTCTCCTCTAGGATGTCCTGGGCCTTGGATGTAGGGGTTGTACATATCATCTGGGCGAGACACCCCACAGTTATTTATTCTCTGCATTTTGCCAGTTGTGGATCTGTAATATCCTCTGTTTGCTGCAAAAATAAGCTTCTTTGATGAGATGTGAGAGCTACACTTAGTTAAATACGTAGAGCATCTTCTCTTAGTTTAGTGATCACAGCAGTACCGGACGTGGTGGTGCTTGCCTTTAATCCCAGCACTTGAAAGGCAGAGGCAGGTGGATCGCTGTGAGTTCAAGGCCAGTCTGGTCTACAAAGTGTGTCCAGGACAGCCAAGGCTAACACAGAGAGACCCTGTCTCAAAAAACAAAACAAAACAAAGCAAAAACAAAAACAAAACAAAAACAAAAAAAGAAATGACAGCAGTGGGTTCTCCTCTAGAGTCCATGGCCTCTGCAGCCACAAGTGGTTGGCCAGGTTTGCAGTACCAGGCATGTTAAGTGGGACTTAAGTCCAGCTAGTCAGCTGTTGGTTACACTCCAGGACAAAAGCGCCACTATTGCATCATTTAGGGCTACTCTACTAGGCCATCATTGTTGCAGCTCATAGACTTTACTGCTGAGTAGAACCATTGATTGACTTTCCCTTGACAGCTTACATGGTATCTCCCAATGCTATGTGAGCTTGTCCTCAGGCAAGAGGCTTCCAGATCAGTTTCAGCTTGATTAACAGAGAAACATCAGACTTAAATTACATTCATCAAAAGGACCCAACAAATATCAACAGAATATCCTACACAAACAAAGAAGTATACATTCTTCCACTCAGAAACC
Organism: Acomys minous; assembly: GCF_964271855.1. Lineage (NCBI taxonomy): Eukaryota > Metazoa > Chordata > Mammalia > Rodentia > Muridae > Acomys > Acomys minous. The sequence continues at coordinate 14,291,042 of NC_140497.1, read as the reverse complement.
CGTGGAAGTTTCTCTAAAATAGACCACAGACTACATTCAAAACAAATCTGAACAAATTTGGGAAAACAGAAATAACTTCATGTATCCTATCTGGTAACAATGGAATCGAGCTTTAAATCAACAGCAAAAGAATCTCTTATAATTACACAGACTTATGATGATTAAACAGCACATTACTTAATGGTGAATGGGTCAAAGAAAAAAAATCCAGAGAAAACATTTTAATCTTAAAATTAAATGAAAATGAAAACAAAACACACACACACACATACACACACTCTCACACACAATCACACACACCCAATATTGAAAGCAGCCCTAAGAGAGAGGAATTATAACTGAAGTGTCACATTAAAAAAAAATCCAAAAGAGCACAAATAAATGACTTATGATGAAACTAAAAAACAAATAACAACAATAAAAAAAACAAAAACAAGAACAAACCAAACCCAAGCCCAGTAGTTGAGGAGAAATAATGAAAATCAGAACATAAATTAATGAAATAGAAATTAATAAAAAACAATATCTCTTAGTTAGGCTTTCTATTTCTGTAAAGAGAAATCAAGACCATGGCAACTCTTATAAAGGAAAGCGTTTAACTGGGGCTGCCTTACAGTTTAAGGCTTAGTCCATTGTCATCATGGCAGGAAGCATGGCAACACAAAGGTAGATTTGGTGCTGGAAGGAAGCTAAGAGGTCTACATCTGGATCAGCAGGCAACGGGAAGAGAGTGAGGCACTGGGCCTGGCTTGAGCATCTGAAACCTCAAAGCTCACTCACAATGATGCACTTCCTCCAACAGCGCCATGTCTCCTAATATGTGCCTATAAGGGTCATTTTCATTCAAATCACCACAGAAAGAACCAAGAGACATAAGAGCTAGTTCTTTGAAAAGATAAATAACATTGGCATAACCTTAGCCCAATTCACTGAAAGAAAGAGAAGACCCAAATTAACAGGATCAAAGACAAACAGGGAAATATTACAACATATACCAAAGACCTTCAGGACATTACAAGGGAACACTTTAAAAAACCTATGTACTCTAGGAGAAAGAATATGGTCAAAACATACTGCATTTAAAAATGCATATAAAAATGTAATCTCAGCACTCTGGGAGGCAGAGGCAGGAGGATCTCTGTGATTTCCAGGCCAGTCTGATCTACAAAGTAGAGTCCAGGACAGCCAAGGCTACACAGAGAAACCCTGTCTCCACAAAACAGAACAAAACAAAAAATGTTTAGTTAAAAAAAGAAACACACAATATTCCATTAAGTTAGAGGACCTAAAGGAAATGGCTGAATTTTAGATTTACTGGAACCACCAAAGTTAAACCAAGAGGAGACAGTTTAAAGAAACCCACAACAAATAAGGAGACTGAAACAGTAGTAAGAAGCCTTCTGACTTACAAGGCTCAGGTCCAGATGTACTCACAGCGAATCCCAGCGGACCTTCAAGGAAGATCTTCAGCCAGTGCTTCTTCAGTTATTCAAAGAATAGAAAGAGAAGGAGCACTCACAAACTTTTTATATGACACTAATACCCAAACCAGGTAAAGATACACCAGAAACCAAATCTACAGATCAATATCCTGATTAACATAGACCCAAAAAACTTCTAAATAAAATACTTGCAGACTAAACACAGGCATGTATCATCAAAAGAGGCCATCCTCCACAATCAATCTGGCTTTATCCCTGAAGATTCATTGACGTTTCAACAGACATAATCAATAACCACAATCAAATTGTATAAGTGAACCTAAAGAAGAAACCACATGATCACCTCAGTAGATGCAGGAAAGGCCTTTGACAAATCAAACATGCCTTCATGATAAAAGTCATAGAGATAACAGAGCTGGAGGGAACATACTACAACATAATAAAGGCTATATATGACAAACCCACAGCCAACATCATTATCCTAAGTGGAGAAAAAAATGACATGTTTTCATTAAATCAAGAGACAGACATGGCTGTCCTCTTTCCCAACTCCTTTTTGTAGTTATTGACATCTTAGCTTGAGCAGTAAAACCAGAGAAGGCAATTAAAGGATACAAATAGGAAAAGAAGTCACATTATTCCCCCTTTCCCAATGATTATGATATTATACATAAGAGATCACAAAAATTCCATCAGAAAACATTTTTAAAATAATCATCGCTGGGCTGGGGAGATAGCTCAGAAGTTAAGAGCATTGCCTGTTCTTCCAAAGGTTCTGAGTTCAATTCCCAGTAACCATCTATAATGTGATGTGATGCCCTCTTCCGGTCTGCAGGTGTACATGCAGACAGAGTACTGTATACATAATAAATAAATGTCTTTAGTCTTGGCACAGTGGCTCATGCCTGTAATCCTAGCACTCAGAAGGCAGAGGCAGGCGGATCTCTGTAAGTTCAAGGACAGCCTGGTCTACAAATCGAGTCCAGACCTACCAAAGCTACACAAAGAAACCCTATCTCAAAAAAATAAAAAAATCACCCCTTTCAGTAAAGTGTCAAGTTATAAAATGCATTTTCTTATTGTTTTAAGAGATCTTTATATGTTTTAGAGAACATCTTCATCCGATGTATCTTTTGTACATACTATCTCGTGGTCTGCAGTTTTCGTGCTCATGCTTTTAAAATAGACAATATCTAGTTGGAATAAATTAGGCTGACCTTAAAGCAGGCAAAAGTCAGAAATCTATCACTTTAAGAGAGTGATGGGCGGATCAACAGAGGGGAAGGGAGTGCGTTGTACAGCCAGTGTATGTGGTCATGTTCTGATTCACACGCCCACGATGCATACAGTGCATGAATATATATAGCGCTATCTCAGGAGAGCAGTTAGAAGTGACAGCACTACTTGCCATGGATTGCCACCCCACTTTCTGTCCTGTTTGCAGTTCATCTGAAGCATCATCAAATGAGAATGACACCTCTTCCAGGAAGCCATGCTTTTGTCTACTCTGCTCTACTAACCAGAGACTTTCTGTGAATCCTGGTGTCTGAGCCCTGGCCTTAGCCTACACTGAGGCATATATTCAATGGCACGGGACTGCCAGCCTTGGTTCTGGCTGTATCCCAAAGTCTAGCACAGCATCTCACCAAGCATTGGCTGCACAAATGTGGGAAGCCAGTACTGGAAGATGATGCAGGGCCCATTTTATTATATTCCTAGGCAACCCTAAGAAATTGTCACAAATGAAGTACTATCACTGTATATAAGTCTGAATTCAAAGTCTCTGCGGGACCATACCCCTCTGAAGGATCTAGAAACGGCCTCTCTCCCTCCCCCAGTAATATTGAATAAAGGCCTACTGAAATTACTTTTTTTATTTTTTTGAGATAGCATATTTCTGTGTAGCCCTGCCTGGTCTCTGCCTCCTAGGCGCCAGGATTATAGGTGTGCGCCATTACACCTAGCCCTGACCCTACTCTAACTAGATAACCTCTATAAGGACCCTAACACAGAGCTCAGGAAGATGCTGAGATTGTGATTCTAATTGTTTTGTGCAAGGGAGAAAAATTACAACCAGACAGATGATTTAAAGGGAGAAGAGGGATGCATTCCAATATCCCTTTTAAGGGTAAAAACCCCAACGACCCCCAGACTTCCCAGTAGGTCTGCCTCCTAAATGTTCTTCAACCTCCCGGTAGTGCCGAGACGGAGACTAAGACTTTACCACATGCGGCTTCACCGGGTGTCTCAGAACCGAACAGTAATATCAACGTAGCTCCAGGTGTGAGTGCCAAGGATGGACGGCGACAGGAAAAGAAAAGAGCAGAGTTCCAGGGGTGTTTGGGAGGAAGACAGCAAAGAATGCTATGACTGAAGATGATAACCTAGTGACAGCGTTACTTATTTGTGGCTTCTTAGCCCTCAGAACACACACAGGCGCACACATGCACGTGCGCGCACAGGCACTCACACGCACTCACACGGACACACACACTTGCCCCAGGAAACCCCCTGGTGTCCTTCTCTAGCTCAAATTCTTCCTTTCCACACGTCTCCATGGGAAGGAAATGCGTCTACCTCCTGATGGACTCCTGCAGGCCCTCCAGGCTCCTAAAAGCAGCAGGATCGGCCCAGACTGTCTCATAAATATAAACATACCCTGGGCGAGAGATGTATGCATTTCCTCAACAGTGAGGCCCTGGTGAAAAAGAAGGGCAGCAGCCAAATGCAGAGCTAACAGCTGAGGCGGGGCGGTTTTTGCAGCTGAAATGATTTCTTTCGAACCTCTAATACTCAATGACCCTCCCCCCGCCAAGTTAACTAATAGGAATAGAACCCCATGTTCATTAAACTGCACTAAGAGCCAATTAGACTAATGCTCAAAAATTCATGCGCTATACAAGTACAGCACGCATGCGCAACGTGCCCTCACAGTTGCTTCTGTGGTTTGGCAACTGTCGTCAAGAGATAGGACTCTCCAAGTACTCCTCCGCCAGTCACTTCACACATGATCGAGCTCCCATCTTAACTTCCAAATGAAAGGAAAGGACCCTTCCCAAGGGCAGCATTCAGTCGGCTCTTCACTCTCACAATACAGGAATCTCAGCAAAGGCAGCTCTCTGGGGGGCAAAGTGTTGGGTGTAACAGTCACACATTCCTGTGTATTTCCTGAAACTGGGACACAGTTGCTCTGGATGGTGGGATTTAAATGGGAAAGGACAGAGGCTCTCAGCTCTACCTGCTAATAACATTATGTCAAGAGGCAGGGAAGGCAGGCTGGCTGCTACAATAGATGCTGACTAGTGGATGCATAAAAGCAAAAAGGCTGCGATTCCTGGAGCCTTGCCCACTGTGTACCCTAAAATTACCACAAATAAAAAAATTAAAAAATGGATCTGCTCGGCCCACATGGTTTGCTGGCTCCTTTGGAACGGCACAGACAAAAGCCATGATAGATGGAGCAGAAGGTAGCCTTAGACAGCAGCACAGGCCTGGCCAAGGAGGGCAGTTTAAAGTGCCCTTAGTATAAGAACGGCTTTCAGCTTGACCAAATTTCCTGAAAACATGGGAGGAAGGGGTTGAACATTAATAAAACAAAATGCAGGGGAGAGAGGGTAGCTGCAGAGAAGGAAAAAAAATCTGCAGAGTAGGAAAGCTGAAAATAACTCACAGGTGGCCAGTGGAACTTGAGGTTGTGATGTAGAAAAGCAAGCTTTGCTCTGATATGGAAAAATTTAGTTTTGAATGAAGGGGCTGAAAGCGTTCTACAGTAATATTCTGTGCGGGTAATGCTCTCACTGGGGTAACTAGTTCTAAACACTGAACAGCTGTGATGGCCATATGAAGCTTTGGGACCATGAAAACTCCTCCATTCACCTTGAAGGAGAGAGCGTGTAGTTGGGTTAATAGGATGTCCACCACCGTTTCCCTCTGCTGAGGAGCCTCCAGACTGCCACCGCCTCATCCAAGAGACCCAGACTCAACACACTTCAGGGATACTCGGCATCCTGGTGCACAGAGCCTCTCCCTGTGTTGGATCGCCCCACCCCTCCCAAGCTCATGTACCTGTCATGCCTCAACTTCCCGCTAGACATGTGAGCGAGGCTGTCATGCAAGTGCTTGTGTTTTGCCTATCCTTTCAGCACTAGCTCTCAGGATTACTCAGAAAAGGAATTGATTCTTCGTGTTCAAAATGTATCTTAGGAATATTATGGACAAGACAGTATAACAGAAAATATGTAGATTTCAAAAAAAAAAACCTGTCAAATTCCAAGAGGAATGAAAGAATTTATTTTCAACAATATAGACTAACATCTTAGCTTCGCCCCTTAAACTATCAAAATATATTTTGAACCATAAGAGAATTAGAGGAATCTTTGAATCTTTCATAGGTAGGTGAGTTTGAGATCATATCAGAGTTATGTTATAATTTTGCTTGGCTGAAGTTTCTAGACTAAGGGGGCAAGAAATAGGTAGTACAGCAGGCTGCATATGTAATTTATTTAGCCTCATTCCTAACCTCAATAGTCAAATAAAGAGTGGGTGTTCGTGGCTGAGTGTATCTCCAATAGCAATCAAACAATCAGTAATGTTGTGGTTTGGGCCTTGAAGGTCCGTTTGTTAAAGGCCTCGTCCTCAGTGTAACGTTACTGAGACGTAGGGGAAGCTTTCAGAGGTGAAGCCTAGTGGGAGGTCTTTAGGTCTTAGGGGTGTGACATCAAGCAAGGGGTCGGGGAGAGACACCATATTTATTTCCTTCATTTGTGGCTACCTGGCAATGGGGGGAGCACTTTTGTTTTCCAAGTACTTTCCACTATTGTAGTTCAATGCGAAAGGTCTAAATCATAAACCATAACCTTTAACCCATAAACCAAACTAACCTTTTCCTGCTTTTTCTTCCGTATGTGCCTATGTATGTGTGTAGTGTATGGAGGCGCCACAGCATACCTGAAGAGGGCAAAAGACAACTTGGCGGGTTGGTTTTCATCTCCCACTTTGTTTTTGAGACAGGGTCTCTATTTATTTGCCGCCACTGTGCCACATACTGCAGACTAGCTGGCCCATGAGCTTTCTGGTGATTCTCCTATCTCTGTCTGCCTTCGCTCCTTAGGAATGCTTGCATTACAGATACATACCACGCATATGGCTTTTCATATGGGTTCTGGAAATCTGAACTTAGGTTATCAGACTTGCATGGTATGTGCTTTTACCCACTGAACCATCTCTCTCAGCTCCCTAAGTTAACATTTCAAATATTTACTGTATGTCAAGTCCCCCCACCCAACTGCACAGATTTACTGGACTGAATGATGTTCAAACTCCATGTAAGCCAAGAATGTCAGGCCTTCATTTGGATACAAGATCTTTGCAGATATAATCAAGTTAAGTCAGGATTACTGTGGGCCCTAAATCAAATGTTTACTGTTCTTTTCCAGGAATGAGAAATCTGAATACAGAAAGGGGACATGGGAAAGAAATGTGTATGAAGACAGAGGCAGAAATAAGGATTGGACTGCCATGAACCAAGACATTTCAAGGGTGGCTATGTTAAGATGGGCTGCCCCTGCTCTTAATCACTCCACATTATATAAAACAATGTTGTTGTTTCCAGACTTTACCTCACCCTTAGAAACTCTATTTTACAAGCAGCTTTTGATTCGATTCCATTTGAGTGCAGGATTTTTGTACCTATTGTGCAAAACACACACACACACACACACACACACACACACACACACACATCTGTCTGGCACCACCCATGAAGCACAGACTGAGAAAGTAAAAGTAAAAAAGGATTCTACCTTTTAAATGCCTATAAACTTTTCAGAGTGAATTAGGACTGTCTTAGTCACTGTTCTATTTGCTGTGAAGAAACACCGTGGCCAAGGCAACTCCTATAAAAGAAATCATTTAACTGGGGCTGGCTCACCGGTCCAGAGACTTAGTCCATTATCATCACAGCAGGGAGCATGGCAGCGGGCAGGCAGATGTGGTGCTGGAGAAGGAGCTGAGAGCTGCATCCAGATCTGCAAACAAACAAAGAGAACTGGGCCTGGCATGGGCTTCTGAAACCTCAAAGCCCACCCCTGTGACATACTTTCTCAACAAGGCCACACCTACTCCAGTAAAGCCACACCTCCCAATCTTTTCAAATAGTGCCACTCCCTGATGACCAGCATTCAAATAGATGAGCCTATGGGAGCCATTCTCATTTAAACTACCACAGTGATGATATGAGCACATGGACATATTAAAATATCAGGAAAACCAGGACTAAGACTATATCAAATATATCAAACTAAGAAAAGGATGGAAACACCTGAACCCCTTAAACAGATGGACATGTAACTGTGTGATTCTGTGTGTGTGTGTGAGATAGAGATGGGGGCGGGTCCAACCATATGCAGAGAGCTCCCCACTGCCCTACAGGCCTCTGCTTAGCTGCAGTCCCACTGCTGACATGGCCGACTTCAATTGCTGTCTGTCCATTTAGACACATTGTCCATCTATTCCACATGTTTGTCCCTCTGGACCCGGTCCTACCCTTGGCCTCCATGCCCGTCACAATCCTACACCTTGCTTCTAAGGCTCAGCTGGATGCTCAACTCTAATCTGTGTCCCAGCAGTTTGACTCTCCAGCAGCACTTGACGCAGATCGCCAATAGGGTTCGTCATCTAGACCGCCACACTCCCCAGAGATGCCCTTTGTGCCTCTGTAAAGCTTTAAAAAAAAACTCCTTAAATTATGCTGCTGCCTCTTTCATTCTTCTGTAGGACATCACACGTATTTACTGTGTGATATGTAGCATGTGATCTGAGAGTATTAGTAGTTAAGATGGGAATCATTTTTAAAAAGTGTTTCTGAGGATGTATAGGCAGTTGACAGTAACTGGGGAAAGGGGGCTCATAAATCAAAGACATACACAACACACATCTCCCAAGAATCTATAGACAGTTAAAAGTTGCTAAAAGAGGGACACCAGAGCCAATGAGAAAGCACATGCCATCAACATGGACGTGTTTATCTTCTCACAGTGTCAGGACTTGTTGTGTATCAACAGACTCACAAGGAACAGTGCTTCGATTGGCATCCATTTCTCAGATAGCCCTGCCGGCCTTGCTAATTGACTAAGACAAATATAAGTTATTGTATTTTAATCTTAATTACTAATATTAATTCTCCACCACATAACCCACAGTAAATATTATTACATATGTGGTCACAGGGCAGATATAAGGCTACAGTACAGGGGTGTGAGATGCAGGTTGATAGAAACGGAACACAGTCTCTCAGAGAAAGGCACAGCCTGAGAACACTACAGTTTTACACAGTATAGAGCACTGTGATCGCTATTCTTGGTTGTCAGCTCCTGAGTATGTCTGGAATTACCTAAAGCACAAGTAGCTGGGTACACCTGTGAGGTATTTTTCTTAATTTAATCATTTGAAAGGGAAAGACCCACCTCTAATCCAGATTTTTTTTTTTTTTGGTTTATTGTTTGAGGACAGGGTTTCTCTGTATAGCCTTGGCTGTATTGGATTCACTTTGAGACTCTGCTTCACAGAGTTCTGGGATCAGATTTGTTTTAATGTAGCCACTCTACAGCCTGTAGGCCACTCTAATAAATCCCAAATGGATGGATAAATAGACGGATAGATAGATAGATATTTATTTAAATGGATATAGTGAATATATTAGAATAGAATGATAGAATATGTGTGTGTGTGTGTGTGTGTGTGTGTGTGTGTGTGTGTGTGTGTGTGTGTCATGGTATAGAATGTATATGTACCTTGAGTATAAAACTATCTAGTGGAGCCTAGTAGGCTCATCAGTGGATACTCAATTGAAGACAATGAATTCCCCTCCTGGGCATCCATCAATAACCAATAACTCCCCAGGCAGGAGTAAGGCCCCATGAGTCTGGCTGCTGGCAGGTTTAGCCTTGTGCAAGCTCAGTGCCTACAGGCACAGCTGCTGTGAGCTCATTATTTCAGTGGCTGTGTCATACTCAGAAGATAGCCTTGTGCAACTCTTCCCCCTATACCCAGCACTTCCACAGTGTTCCCCGGGCCTTATGGGAGTGATAGAAATGTTTTTCTTAGGGCTGAGCACTCAAAAGTCATTTCTTCTCAGCATCTTGAACATGAGTCTCTTAATTCACTGCAAAGAGAAGCTTCTCTGATGAAGACTGAGAGTTGATTTGTCTGTAGGTATAAACAAACAGTCAGAAGGCAATTTGGAGGCAAGCTAGCAAAACAACAGAAAATGAATCCAGATGCTTAAGGAAAAGCTGTAGAGGGGATTCTGTACAGAACGGGAAGTCACCAGGTGGCATTGTTGATCTCCATTCCCAAGCAACCTGTGTTTGCTATGTGCATTATAAGGGCTAAGGATGTCATCCGGTTCCTTTAATGCTTGTTTAGCAAACGCAAAGCCCTGGGTTCAATCCCCAGAACCTCATAAACCTGGCACAGTAGCCCATACCTATAATCTCAGCACTTGGGAGACAGAGGCAAGAAGATCAAAAATTCAAAGTCATCCTTAACTGCATAAGTTGAGGCCGGCATCTGGGATACAAGAGACCCTGTCTTATTATATGAAATAAATATCTCTCAATACTTCTGAGTAAGATTGCAGATTAGAAGTAACAAAACAGAAACTGGGTGACAGAGGAAAAAAATAGTCACATTAGTACCCAATAGGTTCTTATTCTGCAGAGGCAAAGGAGATGGGAGAGCTGAGAACTGGAGGCCAGCTGCAACCTCTCTCAAATGCAAACCACATAACCAAATTAAGCTGTAATCACACTAGACTACAGTGCTTCACTCCATATTTGTGGTAGGCAGAATAATCTCCTCCTAAGACGTATGCACACTATTTTTCTCAAGCCTTTTATAAACATGCTAAGAAAAGGAAAAGACAGTGTCTATGGTCTAGGAAAAAATTGTTTGCAAACCACGTGTCTGATGAAAGACTTTTCCTCAAAATACACAAATCCCCAAATTCAGTAAGAAAAAAACAAACTGTTGGGCTGGAGAGATGGCTCAGTGGTTAAGAGCACTAGCTACTCTTCCAGAAGTTATGAGTTCAATTCCTAGCACCCACATGGTGGCTCACAACCATGTGTAATGGAATCTGAATCCCTCTTCTGGTATGCTTAAAGACAAAGCACTCATATACATAAACAAGTCTTTAAAAACGTCTATGATTTTAGAGTGATTCTATATGTAGAGATTTGGTCCTCAAGATATAGGGGGAGGTTGGGCTTTGGGAGACAGGGGCTGTGGAGGGCTCTTAGGTCAATGGAGAGCTGCTCTCAAAGTCTTCATCTGCTTTCCAGGCTAAGATAGATTCCCTTAAAAAAAGAAAGATAGATTCCCTTAGAACAGAGGCTCTCAACCTGTGGGTCATGACCCCTGCTGAAGATCAAATGACCTTTCTTTCTATAGGAGTCATTTAAGATCACCAGAAAACATGGATATCAACACTATTGTTCCCAACAGTAACAAAATTAGAGTTATGAATTAGCAACAAAAATAATTTTATGGTTGGGGTCACCACAGCGTGAGGAAGGAACTGTATTCAAGGGTCAGGAAGGCTGAGAACCACTGCTTTTGAATGTGCCATCTATGCACACTCTACGGCTGAAGCAATGAAGCCGCCCAAGCCTGGACTTGAACTTCCAGAACCAAGACTAAAATAGACAGCTCTTTACTGCATAAGAGGCCTGTGCCACATACGTCAGCACACCGACAGAATACTGACACAAGCATACACCAACAATAGGACAGACACTGCCCAAAAAGGAACATGTCAGGTACACAAGTCCGTGTCAAGTGGCTCCAAATTATTATTCATGGAAAAACGAAAATCAAAACCACACTTTTAGGCAAAGGTGTAGAGTAACTGGAAACCTCAGACGCTGCCGGAAGCTGGAAAACAGGTGAGTAGTTTCACAAAAAGTTAAAAACCTCCACTCATCTACTCACAAACTTACTAAAGAGAAATACGTGCGTTGTAGATCATGCAACTAGAAGGGGGAATATTCAGAGGGAAGGCAAAGAACTTAGGGGAGGTGAGAAATAAGCTGAAGGAATACATGTACTAGGAAGCCGAAAGGGAACTAACTGCGGACACAAAGGGAACTGGCTGCGGAGAAGAGGAGGCACAAGGGAGGAGCACGGGGGAACAAACGAGAACATAGCATAGTGACAAGTATTATGAATGTCATACAACTAGAACGAACCTATTAACATGTGTACCAACCTAAACATTAATAAGCGTTTCTCTGGTCTTCAGAGGGGAGGAGGTGAGAGATGATTCGGAGGCAGTAAGTGCACACTGCTTGTCTCTATTAGGGTTTCTATTGCTGCATGACCGTGACCAAAAAGGCAAGTTGCGGTGGAAAGGGTTTATTTGGCTTACACTTCCGTGTTGTAGTTATCATTGAAGGAAACCAGGACAGGAACTCAAGCAGGGCAGAAATCTGGGGGTAAGAGCTGATGCAGAGGCCAACGGAGGAGTGTGGCTTACTGGCTTGCTCATTATGGTTTGCTCAGCTGGCTTTCTATTAGAACCCAGGACCCCCAGGCCAGGGATGGTACCACTCATGATGGGCTGGCCCTCCTCCATCAATCACTAATTTTTAAATGCCCTACAGTTGGGTCTCATGGAGGCATTTTCTCAATTGAGAAGGATCCCTCCTTTCACATGACTCTAGTTCGATGGTTCTCAGCCTTCAGAATGCTGCAACCCTCATGTTGTGGTGACCCCTCCCCAACACAAAATTATTTCATTGCTACCTCATAACTATAATTTTCTACTGTTATCAATCATAATGTAAATTTCTCATATGCAGGATATCTGATATGCAACCTCTATATGTGGGGTTATCAGCCCACAGGTTGAAAACTGCTGCTCCAGTGTGTGTCACATTGACATAAAACTAGGCAGGACAATGATCTTGCAGAGGATCCAAGTTCAGTTCCTAGCACCCACATCAGGTGACTAATAGCTACCTGTAACTCCAGATACAGGAGGATTCCACACCTCTGGCCGTACACATGCATACAGATATGCGTACATAATTTAAAATAGTAAAACTAAATCTTAAAACAAACACATCCAGAAGAGCATGATATGCGCCTGTAATCTTGACCCTTGGAAGGCGGAAATGGTGACTGAAGGCTAGCCTGGGCTAAATGAAAGCCTCCTTCAGTAATGTAAAAAAAAATGTACATCAATACTGTAGTTTTTAAGTATTCGATAGGTGTGCTATAACCCCTATAATCACAGAGGTGAGGTATCAAGTAAGGGACTAGAGGAGAGGGTGGATGCCCCAAGGAAGAGAAAACAGAATCTATAGTTATGGAGAGACAGAGGAATGGCTGTAGTGAGAGGATTAAGAGGAGGAGGATGGATAAAGGGGGCAAGAAATATGGATAGGGGCCGCACAGATGCCTACTATTATATAGCTTCCTAAAATATGTACATATATGAGAGAAATCTAGAGTCGCCAAATAATGGGGCATACAGGGCCCCAACTATTCAGCATTCCCCACCAACTAAAATATCCAGTGCTGGGGAATGGGTTACATCATCTAGATGAGCTGTTGGCCAAAGAGGCCCCATGGAAACCGCCAAACATCTCAGGCTATTTCCAAGGCTTGTTTGCTCTCCACAAACTGATGGTAAGGTTCTATTGCTGAAGACAGTGTTTATATATCTCACTGAACACAGAGAAGCAGAACTGGTGTCTACCCCTGTTGACTAATGTTCCCGGTACTGCAATGTACCCTGTACACTACCAAGTAAGGCAACCCACCACCAGCCTAGCTGCAAACCCTGAAATCTGTAATGGTCACCTGCCTCCATGATATGTGGTGGTGCAATAGTGGCACTAACTTTGTGGATTTAAGGCCCACAGCACAAAATGGAACCCATGCCTGACCCTGCTCTGGTAACTAAAAACCTGAAACTACCTAGACCATGGGCTTAGGAGAAAACCAAATACTATTGTTCTGCTAAAGCAATGTAGCATATTGCTATATTATATTAATGACTCCTAATGACCTACTGCTATACCCAGGGAGCAGTTCCTTGGTCAGCCATCATGAGAGTACTAACACAGAAACCACAGCTGGCCAAATATTCAGGAAGTAAGAAATGTTGGAGCACTCAGTTTTAAATAAGATGTCTTCATGAACTCCTCCTCTCGGGGCTCAGGGAGCTATTCAGAAGAGGTGGGCAAAAGCAATGTAAGAGATGGGATGGATGACGCCAAGGAAACAGTGTCTTCCAGATACAGAAGGATTGATGCACACATGAACTCACAGAGACTACAGCAGCATGAACAGGGCCTGTACAGGTTCAAAGCAGATGGGTCCCAGCACTGAGAGCGGGAAGTGGACATGAACTGTCACCCGAAGCAAGAAGCTAACTCCAACTGACACTCTTAACAAAGGAAAAATCAGTTTTCTTCAATGGAGTCACATTGGGTACATTAACTACATTAAAGAGCAGGCCCCATGCCTAGCAATAGATGACCAACACTAAAACCAACTCAATGGTGTTTTTTTTAGACTCTTTGTATCATATTGCTTTGTTATGTCTCATTGGTTTTTTTTTGCTTGTATCTTAGAGTTTCTGATTTTGCGTTTTTGTGTACACTTCTTGTGGGCTATTTGTGGCTATGAGGCATATTTGTATGCTTTCTCACAAGAGAAAGGAGTTGGAATTGGGTGGGGGGTGGGGTGGAAAGGATCTGGAAAGATCTCAGGGAAGGGGAAACCATGATCAGAATACATTGTATGAAATGTTTTCAATTAAGATGTATGGGGGGGGAAAGGTCTCCTATACCATTAGCAAGACAGAAACAGAAGCATATTGAAGTCACTTCTGTCCCATGCTCTTGTATCCTGAACACCCATCATTTCATTTATTTTTTTTATTGCCCTGTTCGTATTCCTGTTTTCCTGGTAGGAAGCTTGTGAGCCAGGGCAGAGGCCAGAGTAAGGGCAGCAGAAAAACTGGCTAGCGCTCTCTCAGGTAAGTCAGATAGCTTTCCAGTGACGGCGGCAGTTGCTTTCACTGAAGTGTTTTGCAAACTAAATCAAGGTACAATGAAAAATAGATTTATTCTAATTCTATCAAGGATTTATTGATGTTTGCTTGGGTGGTCAATAAGTGCATTAGGTATGAGAAGCTCGAAATTCAATGCGAAGCTCCAGGGCTTCCGTTCTGAATGCAGTTCTAACTGTACAGAAGTTCATTTGTATAGATTTGGGGTCTGGTTAATTTTGGTGTGTGTTGTCTTTATCTATTTGAGAGCTTTTTAATAATACAGTTTGTAAAATGAAAAATGAAAAAGTGCCTTTACTGGATTCACTGATAGAAATAAAATGAAATGTCAACCTCTAAACAAACAAACAAACAAGCAAAAACAAAAACAAAAACAAAGAAACCCAACCATACAAAGACTTGTAGGTTAATGTTTATAGAAGTTTTATTTACAATATTCCAAAATTGAAGCCGGTGTGGTGGTGCACACCTTTAATCTCAGCACTTGGGAGGCAGAGGCAGGTGGATTGATGTGAGTTCGAGGCCAGCCTGGTCTACAAAGCAAGTCCAGGACAACCAAGGCTACACAGAGAAACCCTGTCTCAGAAAACAAACAAACAATACTCCAAAACTGAACATTTCCATATGTCTATCAATAACTGAATGAATAAAAAGGGAAAGTCAAATAAATGAAATTATGTATGCCACAACAGAGAAATCTCAAAATAATCTGTACAATAAGAGCCAGACCAAAATCTATGATTCAGTTTAAGTAAAAGCTAAGGAAATGCAAATTAATTTCTAGTAACAGAAAGATCAGTGTCTGGGTAAAGGATCTGCTGAGTGGCTGAAAATGATGATTATAAAGAATAAGGGACGTTTCAGAGGTGGCATTTACTATCTTGGTTGTACTGATGGTTTAAGGGTGTAAACATGATAACTTAGCAAATTGTGCCCACTTTAAATGAGTAGGTTTACTATACACCCTTTACTGGGACAAAGCTATTCACTTGCTCTGGAACTATCTCAGTAGACTCAGAGATCACCAGGGTGTGGGCCAGCCTCTGCCCCCTCCCCTGGTGCTGGGATTAAAGGTGGGTGCCATTATGCTATTTTTAAAATTTTATTTCACAGCCCCTCCCTCTTCTCTTCCTGGCCCCTCCCCCTTCCCACCATCTTCCTCCTTTCCCCTCTCTTTCTCAGAAAAGAGGAGCACCACCCGCTTACAGACCCAGCACATTAAGTCGCATCAGGACTAAACACATCCTCTTCCATTGAGGTCAGACAAGGCAGCCAAGCTAGGGGGCAAGTGATACAAACGGGGTCCAGACGCCCCACTCCACTTGCTAGGAGACCCTCATGACGACCAAGCTGCCCGTCAACTAGCTATGTGTCGTGGGCCTAGACCACCATGCTATTTTTAAAACATGGGAAGAGAAATCAACTATTAGGCAGTGATACTAAAAATTGTATTAGAAAATAATAATAATAATAATAATAATAATAATAATAATAATAATAATAATAATAATAATAATAATTGTAATGGGGGGGGAAGACCGCCACGAAATGCGGATAGAGGTTTTCTGGCTGTCTTGCAAAGATAAAATCAGTAAATCGAGGACCAGTGAGAGAACTGGTCACCTAAGCGGGTGTGTAACTATTGTACAAAGGTCTCTGGGATGAAAAGAGCCAATACCTCAAGGAAGAGCTGAAGGACGGAATCGCGAGAACGCAGACCAGGAGTATTATCATCCTCCCTCGCACTCAAGAAAGAGTGTACCGAGGGCCAAATACATCCTCTGTTGTCTGCTTTGCAGTTGTAAATATAGGTGAGCAGTTTATGTCTAAGGGTTCTGGAGGGTGCCGATGGTTTAGGTTGTGCTTTTTTGCTTTGAAAGTGGTGGTGTGGCCCACAAGACAGCTGGCACGCATAGTCAAGAAGGGAGATACTCCTGTGATCAGAAACCGCTTCACCAAAACAGGGAATCCCGCGCCTCAAACCCCGGCATCTTCTCCGCGGACTCCCGGACACACGGCTAATCTACTCCTTCTTCTTCTTCTTCCGCCCGGAAGAGTTTCATCCGCCTACAGGAAGAAGACTCCTAGCCACGGCGCACCTCAACGCAGCGCGCAGCCGCGGAGGAGTCGCTTTACGGCCGGAGGGGGCGGGGCACAAACTTGTGGCGCAGAATGAGTTTAGGAGAGGCGAGGCGTTTTGCGACAGGACGTAAGTGACCGCGAAGGTGGTGCGACAGCTGCTGGAGGGCCGAGGAGGCGGGTTTGTGTTCCCAGGGCCGAACCAGGATGTGGGGGGGCGCGGGTCCTGGGCTTGGGTAGCAGGAGGCCCTCAGCTAGAGCCATGAGTGAAGGAGAACGGCGAGGGGGAGGCCTTGGGCATCTTTGGGCGGCGGGTGGCTCCGAAGGGCTGGCGGGCCGGAGAGCCGGCTTCAGGCCGGCAATCTGACCAGTGTCTTCCCCGAACTCGCAGAGCGGCGGGTCCTGTCCTCGCCATGAGGCCGCAGCAGGCGCCGGTGTCCGGGAAGGTGTTCATTCAGCGAGACTACAGCAGTGGCACACGCTGCCAGTTCCAGACCAAGTTCCCCGCGGAGCTGGAGAACAGGGTACGCAGCCTGGCTCCCTGCACCTGCCCTGGGGAGGGAGAGTCCTTGCACGGGGGGGGGGGGGGTGTAGGTCCACTGTCCCATCACCGTCTCACGGTGCTGGAGAGCAGCCCACCAAAGATGTACAAGGACGGTACGGTCTGGTATTTGGACAAAGACTCCTAAGGCCAATGCACAGAGTACAGTCATCTTATAGAACTTTAAGATGCACGCTGTCCCGCAACACACACACACACACACACACACACACACACACACACACACGGTTATTAACACCTTGAATAGATGATAATTCCTGGGACTCCAGGTCACCTCATACAGCCTGTTTTATCATGTAATTCTTCCGCCTTCCCACGCATAAGACAGTGTCATTATTCTCATGACTGATATTTGTGGTCGCCGTACTGGTCACCCTGTTCAGCTGGAAGGGTTTATTACTGATGTGCCTAGTAGGCCAGAAAGGCCTTCTTGGAACCTGAGAAACGTACATGGGCCTGGGCAGGGATGGCTAAGGAACTCAGCTGAGCTCTTCACTCCCAATCATCATCACTAGGAACTTCCGGTTTATCCCGCATATCAAGACTGTCATCAGGGCATAGGTCCTTTGGGCAGCCTTGTAAACAGAGACGGGATTTGTTTACTGTTCCATCTGATTCAGCCACACCGGAAGTGTAAATCTACTATAAAAGTTAGTGCAGTGAACATGTGTATTCTTGTGTCTTCCCATTGTGATTCTTTTGTTCTCCAGCAGTATTACTCAGATTCTATTTCCTGTTAGTAAGTCAGTTTCTGTATACTGAGTTAGGAGGATGAGGCGATTAAGCGTGGTGTGGGTGTGGGGGAAGAAATGCTGGTCATATTCTAGGTGGGTGGGGATGAGTGTGTACTAGAGAAACGTGTACCAGCCGTTTAAAGCCAGTGTGCTGGGTTGTAGGCTGGGTGTAGAGTTCAGTTTGGAGAGCCTGTCTTTCACAATTGAGTGACCCAGGGTTCTATCCCCAGCACTAAACATTTAGCCAGGCCTGCAATCCCAGCTCCTAGAGAGCCAAAGGCAGGAAGAATGCAAATCTGAGGCCAGCCTGAGCAGCTTGAAAATACCATGCTTCAAAATAAATAGAAAAAGTAGAGGATACTCAGGCTGTAATTCAGCGGTAGACCACTTTTGTTAGTGAGGCTTTGGTTTCAGTCCCCAGTACTGACTGATTGTTAGGGTTGGGAAATCATCGATTGTTACTTTTCCTGAAGTTTGATTTATAGCCCATAGGCAAGTTAGTGGCCCGGTTGCCTTTCTTGAACTGCAGACTACAGCTCAAGCTTTGAAAAGCTACTGTGTAAATAGAGTATGGTCATGGAGACGTGTCATCTAGCGCCCAGTGCCAGGGGCAGGAGGGCCCAGAGGTGTACGTCAGTATGGGCAGCGTAGCACGACTGTGTCTCAGAGAGAGAGAGAGGGGAGAGGGTAGTGTGGTTTTTCTTGACTTGTGTGTGAAATGCCATTTAAATGCCTTTGGTGGTTTAAAAGTCAACCTTCTCTCTTTATTGAGCCAGACTCGTCCATGCAGCATTAGGCCTTAGCCTTTCGTTGTGCATGGTGGAACCTTTCTTTACTAAGACAAGATGTAGTCATATCACCCCACACATTGTTAGAATGTTGATGTCACTCAATTCTGGCATCCAAAAATGGCACTTCTCTGACTTGATAACCCAGAATTTCTTACGGTACTGACTGCTGTATGGAATGTGCCTTTGACTTTCTCAGGATGTGAGTTACACACTCATTTTAACCACTTAGAAAAGCTTTATGTGTATGTGTTGAGCATACGTGTAGATTGTTCTTACTTTGATGGGAAGCTATAAGCTTTCCTTATTTCTCTACTAACCTAGAAATAGAGAATAGCCCTCATTTTTATTCTGTGGGAATATCACACTTGCTAGCTTTACAGAGAAAGAAACTAATACACAAATGTCTTATATTACATTTAAAATGCATGCAGGCTGTTTGAGAGAGCAGACGAATTATGTCAGTTAACAAGTGCGCTCTCCCTGCCTGTTACAATGATGCTTTGATGCCTAAGAGCTTAGTTGCCTCACTCAGTAGTTTTTCAAATGAAGCTTTGTTGTCATTTTAGCCAAAATGCAAATGTTTTCATCACCCTTGGTCTTCTGGAAAGAAGAAAATCCAAATGATCTACTGTAGAGACGAATTCTACTTAATATATAGTCAGAAGAAAATCGTTTGACTTGACACCTCATGTTTGTGATCACTGTAGGCCTCAGAGTGTGTATTTCAACAAAAACAAAACTGAGAAAATAATCCCCAGTCCTATTCTGAGTGGTATTCATTGGGCCATATTTTTTAATTTGGCTCCATTTTTGTGTATCTCCAATTTCCAATACAGTTTCTGAATTGATATCCAAACCAAGGACTATCTTAATGAGCTTAGATATAACACATTTTTAAAACCCCTGGATTTGTTCTTTGGAGCTTAAGTTCAGTTGTGTGTCACTTAACAACATTGAGGCAATTTTGTTATGCTAACAATATATTTACATAAACCTTGGGTGTATGACGGCAGGATTACAGTGAACATGTGAACAGTGAAAATGATAGCAGAAAGTATACGTAGAAGATAGTAACATAACCACTTACTGCCGTTGCTAAGCAGTGAGTGCATATGCTGTGCTTCTGTAAGGCTGGAAGCTTAGGTTTATTTGTACTGATATTGCCACAAATGGGGAGCAATGCACTGAGCTGCTGGCTGCCATGTATGTCATTAGGCAGTAAGAATGTTCAGCTCCGTTATAGTCTTACGGGGCCGCTGCCTGTATGCACGCCATGGGCTCAGCACACTATGAAGCCCATAGTTGTTAGTGCAGTTTGCCCTAGCTGCTTCCTTCTGTGCCCCCTACCACACTTTTTTATACTCACTTTTTAAACATCGAATATACTGCACTTAAGGTTGGAGCCCAGGGCTTCAAGAAAACTCAATTTTCTTATAACATGCTTTTAAACAACTTCATTCTTCCTTGTCTTCAAAAGATTTAAAAGGAATCACTGGCTTCAGATTTGTTTATTAAACTAGCCCATGATTTGCCTCCATCTTACAACCTATGGGATTCTCAGGATAATGATTTGTATTTCTAGTTCTAGAAGGGCAGTTCTAATCTGGAAGAAATAGGTAATCCTGGGTTGGATCTCCTGGGTTTGAAATCATATGGTACATAAGTGCAAGCAATTTAAAAGAACTTATCAGATCATAACATTGTAGGTACTTGAAGCAACATTGAAGGTTAGGTTGTTAAATGCCCACTGGCTACCTGAAGGGTTAATTTAGGCATCACTGAACTGTTCTTTGTATATTTCCATGGTAAGAGCACTGTGGCTTAGGTTCTCAATGGCTGTACTGGAATTCACTCTCTGACCAGGTTGGCCTCAAGATTCACCTGTCTCCCAAGTGCTGGGATTAGAGGTGCACACCACCATGCCAGCTCTCCATGACCACTCTTGAGCCTATCTTGAAATAGGAGAAAAGCGGAGGAATACTGCCTCTGTTCTCCTTGTCCACCTAGCCTTGTTATGAAAACTAATATAAAGAGTGATTACAGATGCTTCTGACTCCAGAGACTTTAGGAGCTCAAGGACAGGATCATAAAATACTATCTACTTTTCAAATTGCTTTCTTGGATTGGAGATATGGCTCCATGGTAGAGGGCTTGTCTGGCATGCCTGAGGCCCTGGGTCAAAATGACAGTGTCAGATGAAATGCTCTATTATGAATGGGCACTTAAAATTCTAGGATAGGATAGAGAAATTTGAAGTCTACAAAACATTGCTAGAAGAAGTAAAAAACAGATTACTAGGACTGGAGATACAACTCAGGTGTAGAGTCCTTGACTAATGTGCAAAAGTCCTAGGTCTGTCCCCTGCTCCAAATAAAATTAGGTGTGATATTTTGTGCCTTTAATCCTAGTGAGAAGGAGAAGACATAAGGATTAGAACATGAAAGTCATCTTGTCTTTAGCTATAGGAGGAGGGGAGGGAGGAAAGGAGAGAAAAGCAGAGGCAGGACCAGGGTGAGAAGCAAGGCGGCAGCCGCAGTGCTGTGCTCCGCCACCTGATACAGAAGCGTGGTCTGAGAAATGCGTTGTAAGGCGGTTGGCTCCTCTGGGCATCATGTGTTGCATGTTTGCCTTGGAACTAGTGATACAGTCTTCTGGGACGAATACAGCCTGTCCTCAGCCAAGCTGTCCCGTGGGACAATGACCAGCGTGTAGTGTGAGCAGAGCGGTGGCGTTAGAGGTTAGGAATGGCTTTAAGAGAAGCGCTGCATCAGTTGGAGAAATTCGCTCTTCTCAGTAGTATGAGCATCTAGTCACAAAACAGCTGCTTCAAAAGAGAAGCCTGAGAAAACAACAGAACTTAACATTTGACCACTCTGCTCAAAATACTCTTTCCCCTTTGCCTAGTAAATTACAGTATTCACTGCATGTTTTACAATTCCATGCTCTAAATTGAGAATGGTGGTTCACCCTTTAAATCCCAGGGTTTGGAAAGACAAGGCAGAGCAATCACACGTACAAGGCTATTCTGGGCTATGTAGTAAAACCTTTTTTGGAAAAATAAATATTCTGCCAAGGTAAAAGTAACCTCTTATGTGCCCCTACACTTAAGGGTGTGTGTACGTACAGACTTGTCATAGCATTATAGGTGCTCAGAATGCAAATATATATGACTAGAAAGAATAGCATTAGAATTTAAGTATAGAGAAGTAGCGTTTTGAACCTTTAACATACCCAGCATCCCGTAAGGTTAAACTCTGAGCAGTTATATTAGTAACATGGGTCCAGAGTTAGTCACATGAAACGATATTTGCCTTATCTTTGGGGTTTGTTTGTTTTTTAGTCAAGGTCTCATGAGCCCAGGCTGATCTCACATTTGCTATATAGCTAATGCCTTAGTTACTTTTCTATTGCTGTGAAGAGACACCATGACTAAGGCAACTTATAAAAGATAGTATCTAATTAGGGGCATGCTTACAGCTCCAGAGGGTGAGTGGACTCTGACCATCATGGGAGGGAGTGGCAGGCAGGCAGGCAGGCAGGCAGGCAAGCAGGCAGCCATGACCCTGGAGCAGTAGCTGAGAGCTCACACCTGATCTGCAAGTGGGAGACAGAAAAAGCTCACTGGGGTGGCAAGAGTCTCTTGAAACCTTAGAGCCCACCCAGTGGCACACCTTCTAATCTTTAGCAAACAGTTCCACAACTGGTGACCACGCATTTAAACATGAACCTGTGGGGCCATTCACTTTTAAACCGTCACAGCAGAAAATGGCCTTGCACTACTGATCCGCCTGCGTTGGCATCTCAGATGCTGGAGTCACTGTGTGTGCTACCATGTCTGAGGTGTTGATTGTCTTTTAAATACAGAATATTGTCAAAACAGCAAGGTGAATCTGCAGTACCAAATAATGAGCTGATCATCTTTGTTTCTAAAACTTGTTTTTAAATTCTTTCTTCCCTACAGATTGATAGACAGCAGTTTGAAGAAACAGTTCGAACTCTGAATAACCTTTATGCAGAAGCGGAGAAGCTTGGGGGCCAGTCGTATCTTGAGGGCTGTTTGGCTTGTTTAACAGCATATACCATCTTCTTATGCATGGAAACTCATTATGAGAAGGTATGACTGCATTTGTGTTCAGAAAGATCTCTAAAAATCATAAAAGAAGATGAATTTTATATTGTAACAGTTGCCTTAAACTTTAGAAACATTAATAATAATTATTATTCAGATTTTATTACTGCTCTTATGTCCAGAGCATATAGGAGTGGTTCCTAAGCGTTTCAGAAACAGGTCAGAATGTGTGTATCTGCTTGGAGTGGCAGGTCAGTGTTCAGACTCCACTTGTAGAGTGAACACAGAAAATCTGTGTGTCCTCATTGTCTCCAGCTTTTTGAGAATCAGGGTTCCCCCTGCCCCCCAATTTTACATCTT
The DNA here is from genome assembly GCF_964271855.1 of Acomys minous. Taxonomy (NCBI): domain Eukaryota; kingdom Metazoa; phylum Chordata; class Mammalia; order Rodentia; family Muridae; genus Acomys; species Acomys minous. The sequence goes on along the minus strand of NC_140497.1, from coordinate 14,267,924 downwards.
CAATCTTATCCTCCATTGAGTTCTTGTCTTTCCGGCCTCATATCAGATGTTGTAAACTAAGGTGTTGAGAACACAAACTTCCCAACTCCCGTTCTGTTCAGTTCGCCCTGTCTTCAGGTGTGAGAAATGAAGGGAAGTGGCTGTAAAGAACTGCACTGTTCTCTGTTTCCCCTTTTGTTACAGCATCATGGTGGCCTCTGTTGCTGCCCTCCGTCTCACTCTTAGGCTGCCTCGTAGTCTCCTGACCCAGTCCTCCTTGTTCTTTGCTTTCCCAGCTTGCCTTCCCCTGCCACTCCTGTGTCAGTTAGGATGCGGTCAGGCAAGATCCGAGGTCAGGGAGCCTTCGTAGCTCCGTCTCCGTCTCCACGCCCCGTCACCTGTTCCCGCCCAGACTTGAGTAGAAGTGTGCACTGCACCTCTGTAGCAAGAGCCACTCAGACCTCGTGCAGAGCACAGGCGGGGCAGCATGGACCCTTAAGTCAGCTTGGCCTTTGTGGGAAAAGAGCCCAAGAGTGGGCATGGGCAGGCAGGTAGCAGCCCCACAGAAGTCCAAGCTGAGGCTGCTTGCGTTAGGAGCGTGGCAGTGTGGGTGGAAGGAAGTGAGTGATTTCAAAGGATATGCCAATAACAGAACCAGGACTCGGGGCGGAGCTAACTTTAGAAGAGGAGGGGAAGTTGAATCCCACAGATAAAAACATGGTGATCCAGTGACGCTCTTAAAGAAGTGTGTTCCTGCCAATGATGGTAGAGGCTCATCCTTTGGAGAGACAGTTGTAAGAGGGAATTAGTAATTGGGTACCGGACAAGTCATGCCAGCCATAGGATCTTAGACACATTATTTCTTGGAGTTCTCTCAACTATAAAGTAGATCTTGGAGTTAATATATTGTTTCACATGTAGTAAATGCTTAACAAACATTTTCTTGAAGTAGATTTTAAAAATATTTTTATGCATTTATATGTTGTATGTACACATATACACATGCCAGAGCACCTGTGTGGGCCGAGAACATCCTCAGGTACAGGCCTTGTCTTCCACTGTGTGTGACTGAGACAGCTTCTCTTTATTCACTGCTGCGCAGTCCAGGCCCTCAAGCTTCCTGTTTCCTGGTGAGGTGTGTTTGGGTTATAGATGCTGGTGCTTCTGTCTCCAGCTTCTACATGAGTTCTGGGGATCCCAACTCAGGTCATCAGGCTTGCACAGCAAACCCTTTGCCCATCCCGTGTCCTTTAGTTCTTTATGAAAAGGCAATGGGTTTTTTTCTTGTGGTGGTTGTTGTTGTTTTAAGATTTATTATGTATACAGTGTTCTGCCTACATGTGCACCTACAGGCCAGAAAAGGGCATCAGTTCTCATTATAGATGGTTGTGAGCCACTATGTTTTTGCTGGGAATTGAACTTAGGACCTCTGGAAGAGCAATCAGTGCTTTTAACTGCTGAGCCATCTCACCAGCCCCCAAAAGGCAGTGTTTTAAACGTTAAAATTTTCTAGTCTGTAAACAGTAAACCAAATATAATGTTTATACTTTATCATGTGGATTGAATTTTTAAAAATTGTCAGTAATCCTTTTAAAACTTGCTTGAACAATTACAGACTTTGTTGCTTATACTATGTTATTTATGGATTTTTCAGTGAAGATACAGATGCTAGTGTTAGTTCTCCATTGCTGCTGTCTGTTAGGATTGGAGAACAGTGGCCTCGTGGAAGGTCTCCTCACTGTCTGCTCTGTTTACACTAGAAAGCATCCCTTCTGCCTGTGGGTTGAATTTAGAAGGACACTTGAGTATTTTCTGAAAATGCGAAGATTCTATTGCTGACTCAGCGTCGCTCCTGCTGTCTTTCTAGCAGCCTCGTCACTGAGTCCCACTCTCAGGAAGAGCAGTTGTCTTGTCTGTTCTGGAGGTCTGATAATGTTTCATTCTGTAAATGCTGAGGTTGTACTGAGAGTTTGGAAGTAAGGTAATTCTGCTAAATATTTTTGCCTGTTTGACATTGATTTAAAGTGCAAGAGGCAGTGAGGCAGCTCAGTGGGTGCAGGAGCTTATGTGTAGGCCTGATGACCACGGCTTGAGCCTTGGGTTCTATAGGATGACAGGAGAGAAGTGACCCCTAATAGTTGTGCTCTGGCCTTCACACATGTGCCCTGGCTCAGGCACATACTCACACACACATACACATAAAAAGTTAATTTAAGCATGAATAAAATGTCATCTTAGAGGCTGTTGGGACAGAAGTGCCAGGTGGCTACTCATAGGAAAAGCTTACTGTTTCTATGAATGAAGAGTCCAAAAGCAACTTGTATTGCCTTCTCTAAAATAGAATAAGATTTGTAATTTTGCTTTTGGAGAAAACGAGAGTGAATCCTTTGTTCCTGAACTGATAGCCAGATACACATAAATGACACTAAAATTTAAACAGAAACTTTGCCCAAGAAAGTTATGGTGAATCAAATAAAAGGAATGCTATTTCCTTGCTAGTGCCCTGTGTCCAAGAAGGGAAGCTGTTCTAAAGCGATCTGTTCTTAAAGCCACCCATGCGCACATATCTCTCCCTTCTAGTATTGATGGACTGGGGCTGAGGGAGACGTGGCCTCCAGTTTCCCACTCTGGTGACTGAGGTAAGGGAAATGGAAAGTTGATTGACATCCTGAGCTGAGCCACTCATGGGCTTCTTTCCCTCATTGACTTGGGGTGGTTAACAAGCTGACGATAGTGCCTGAGGGCTCGCTCATAATGAGCAGGCCCAGCTCGCATTCTTTACAGCTGAAACCAGACTGTGATAAACATACTGCTTCAGGTAATTAGAGTTAAAATATGTCATGTTTAACAATAGTGTTTTTAATTTACCAGAGAACCATGTAGATTGCTCCTTCATTATCCATAGCATTTTCAAAAAAGAAGTAAACCTGAGATTATATTATCCTCAAAGATGGAATCTAAATAGCACATGCATAAACATTTATATATTTCCCTTCAATAAGAAAACTATTCAAAAAGAAAAAAGAAAACTGTTCCTTTTCCTGGTACATCTGTACACTTAGTGCTTGGCAGCCAGTGTTGCCTTGTTCTCATACATCGCTTTCCCTCATCACTTCTCATGGTGTAAACCTGAGGAAGCCCAGGGCGACTTAAAGACTGAGTCACCATCCCGTACAACTCTGGAGCCAGAACAGGGCTCTGGTGACTTTGCGCCCGGGTACTGCTCCTTGGCTTTCCATAAAGCCACTGAAATCTATCTTCTTGCTCTCCCAGAATTGCCCCTATCAATGCTGAGGTTTGCTTGTTTCTCAAAGTTCCTTTGTGTCCTATCTGGGTTTTGTCTACATTTGTTTTGACTTTTACAAGCTTAATACTAAATTTATCATTTGTGGCTCCTGTCTAGGAAGCCAGAGCAAACTACAGAGTATCAATGTATGCAAACATAGAAATGATTTAAGACACCTGTGCTCAGAAGCCCCAAGAACACTGACGTTTGTGTGCTTTCCAAAGAAGATAAGCCTCCCAGTAGAGTGACAGAGCTTGCTTTTGTTATAGGCCAAATTATTACTTTAAATGACTGAAAACGCACAAAAGGAAGAAAAAGTAGTTCTTTTTTTTTTTTTTTAGAGTGACAGAGCTTGCTTTTGTTATAGGCCAAATTATTACTTTAAATGACTGAAAACGCACAAAAGGAAGAAAAAGTAGTTCTTTTTTTTTTTAAGATTGATTTATTTATTATGTACACAATGCTGTGCCTACTTGTACCCCTACAGACCAGAAGAGGGCATCAAATCATATCATAGATGGTTGTGAGCCACCATGTGGCTGCAGGGAATTAAACTCGGGACCTCTGGAAGAGCTGGAAGTGCTCTTAACCGCTGAGTCATCTCTCCAGCCCCGAAAAAAGTAGTTCTTAAGCAGGAATACCAAGAACAGTCCTTCATATTAGAAGAGGCCATAAATCAATGGCACTTTATAGTAGGAGAAGGAAATCCTGTATAGACGACTTATTCCCTGTAACCAGGACAGAGCTGAGGGGAGGGCTGCTTCTCCTTGCGTTTGTGTACGTTCACACTATACACACGGTACCTATGTACAGCTGATAAGAGCCAGATGACCCAGACTCTGCTGCCTTAGAAAAATCAATGTGATTTGTATTGAAAATCAACTCAATGCCAGGCATGGTGGCTCACGCTTTTAATCCCAGCATTCAGGGAGGTAGAGGTAGGCTGATCTTTGTGAGTTCTACAAGGTCTACAAAGTGAGTCCAGAACAGCCAAGGCTACACACAGAGAAACCCTGTCTCAAAAAATCCAGGGGGTTGCAGGGGAGAAAAAGAGAGAGAACGGACCTACTCATTGTCTGAATATTTTGAGATGGAGCTCATGCTTCAAATGAACTCTATAAAAGCTGTGGTGTTTCCTTCTGGCAGGTCCTGAAGAAAGTCTCCAAATACATTCAAGAACAGAATGAGAAGATATATGCTCCCCAAGGCCTCCTCCTAACAGACCCCATTGAGAGAGGACTCCGAGTTGTATCTTTTTAGTCCAGATCAGAAGGTCTGAGTATTTCTAAGAAGCCATCTGGCTTGGTCAGAGAGAATTTAACTCCTACTCCTTCTTATATGCACATTCAGAATTGTCATGTGGATCACATACATGAGCATCCTCTGCAGCATGTTCTTAAGCCTTGTCTCTGAACGTTGCATTACGCAGGTCTCTGGGCTGTTGAGTGCTCTGGTCACTATCCTTCTTGGTTCTGAGGGCGTCTTGTGGTAAGAATGACTCTGTAAGAGTGATGTATCTCAGCTGCAGCAACTATGAACCTCAGCTCCTCTGAAATGTGTGGTGAGACTTGTCATCCAGACGAATTGCAGGCCATGGGTTCACCTGGCCCGTGAAAGTCTTACAGCTTCCAGATGTATAATTCTATCACCTTCGACATATTGTCCATATTTTTAGAGGCAATAGGCTTTGAGAAATTACTCAAAGATTTGGTAAATAAAATTGCAAAAACCTAACTTACTTGATAAGTGAATGACTAAATAATTTTTAACCTAGTGACATAATCCTAGACCTTGTGGCTGAGTTTTAGCAGTTTATTTTACTCTGCAGCAATGATTCTTGAACCCCTTCCACAAAAACATTTTCATATAATTTCAGGGCATTTCTGAGCCCCTCAGTATCTGATTTCTCAGTTATGAATCTCCTAGTTAAAGAAAAAAAAAAAAACTTTCCAGAGGCTGGAGAAATGGCTCGGTGATTAAGAGCGCTGACTACTGTGGCAGAACCTTGTGTTTGATTTCCATCACATGCATGGCAGTTTACATCCAAACCTCTGGCTCCAAGAGATCTTATACCCTTTGCTGACCTCTATGATGGGTACTACACGTACTTCATGTGCACGCATACATGAAGGCATACACATAAGTAAATATAATAAAATTACTTTGCAGATTCTTTTCAAAGCTAATGTTTTAGAGGTGACTATATGGCACACACCTTTAATCCCAGCACTCGGGGAGGCAGAAGCAGTAAAATCTCTGTGAGTTCAAGGCCAGCTTTGTCTACACAGTTCCAGGACAGCCAAGACTACACAGAAAAACCCTGTCTTGAAAAAAAAAAAAAGTAACTATATTCATCATTGCAGATAATTTATTAAAATTTTCTGCAAAGCAGAAAAGTTTTGTTTAATTGAAGTAGGAAAACATTTTAATAATTCAGAGGAAAGCAAAACAGAATCTGCACGGGCCAAACTGTGCATGTCTGGCTCCTTCCTGTGTTACATTCTAGTGTGTTTTCTTAACGGCCATGCTGTTTAGATTGAAATCACCATCTATGAAGACAGAAGTGTGAGCAGTGGAAGATAAACCACAGAATTAAAGGTGACTATGAAATCACGTGGCTTATATTGCAGTTTTAAAATTTTTAGTTATGCATGGCTTTTTCCCCTGCTTGGTAAGTAACAGCTTAAATAAGGTGTTCTGTTCTTTATATACGCTTAAGCTAATCACAGGTCCACTTTTTAAATTGGGCATGTAGCCCAAACCTACTTGATTATACACATTACCTTCTAGTTTCCCCTCTGTGTTGCCTTCGGACTGGTTGATACTTTGACATCTAGTAGTTTATTTGGTTTGAGGTACCCTAGTGTCCTAAATGTTAGGTATTATATATATGAACCAGCCCAGAGGTTTTCCTGTCTGTATGCCTTGTCTTTAGGGAAGCCCAGTGGCAGATCAGAAGGGACAGTGGCTTCAGAGCCTTCAGAAGGAATCTTACCTCAGGGCGCGACATACCATCTCACACCATCTCATACCATCTCACACCATCTCATACCATCTCACACCATCTCATACCATCTCACACCATCTCATACCATCTCACACCATCTCATACCATCTCACACCTTCTCATACCATCTCATACCATCTCACACCATCTCATACCTTCTCATACCATCTCATACCATCTCACGCCATCTCATACCATCTCAAACCATCTCACACCATCTCAAACCATCTCACACCATCTCATACCATCTCACACCATCTCACACCATCTCATACCATCTCACGCCATCTCATACCATCTCACACCTTCTCACACCACCTCATACCACCTCATACCATCTCACACCTTCTCACACCATCTCACACCTTCTCACACCATCTCACACCATCTCACACCATCTCATACCATCTCACGCCATCTCATACCATCTCACACCTTCTCACACTATCTCACACCATCTCACACCTTCTCACACCATCTCACACCTTCTCACACCATCTCACACCATCTCACACCATCTCACACCTTCTCACACCATCTCACACCATCTCACACCTTCTCACACCACCTCATACCACCTCATACCATCTCACACCATCTCACGCCATCTCACGCCATCTCACGCCATCTCACACCATCTCACACCTTCTCACACCATCTCACACCATCTCACACCATCTCACACCTTCTCACACCATCTCACACCTTCTCACACCATCTCACACCATCTCACACCTTCTCACACCATCTCACACCTTCTCACACCTTCTCACACCTTCTCACACCATCTCACGCCTTCTCACGCCATCTCACGCCATCTCACGCCATCTCACGCCATCTCACACCATCTCACACGTTCTCACACCATCTCACACCTTCTTACACCATCTCACGCCATCTCACACCATCTCACAATTTCTCACACCATCTCACACCATCTCACGCCTTCTCACACCATCTCACACCTCACACCATCTCACACCTTCTCACACCTTCTCACACCATCTCACACCACCTCATACCATCTCATACCTTGCTTACCATGTTGGTATTCTTGTATATCCAGATGATGCCTTTAATAAACAGAAACAAATGAGTCCCTGGTCATAAAAGCCTGTAGTTGGCTCTAGTTGAGTCTGTCCATGTGTTTGCCCGGCTCTCTAGAGGGCAGAATTGGGGCCGCACTGCCCTGTCTGTTTCAGTTACGTGCTCTGCGGCGCTTCACGGGTGTCTGGTACTGATTAGCAGGCAGCACAAGACAGCGTATAAAGCACACACATCTTCTAGGGCCACAAAACTAGCAGCCACTGTTTGAGGGCCCCTGCTCTGCTGGGCATTGTGCCAGCAGAGCTTAGGACTCTCACAAAGAAGGGCTCCACTCCCGGGTGAGCAAACTGAGGCACACATCGACTAGAGAGCAAGGTTACACAGCTGACGCGTGATTGAGCCCAAGGCCCCTTATATACCATACTTGTCTCTGTGTTCACGGGAGCAGGAACATACAGAGAGGGCAGATCTTGGGGGCCTGATGTTAGCATCGCCCCCCTTTCTCCCATTTTGTCTTCTGTTCATTTATTGAGTCTGATAAATTACCAACGTTCCAGGACTGTGGTCCTGCAGCTCTAGCTAACGTGTCACCTAAAGTTGTGAAAGCCAGAGCTCTAAATAATGGCTGCCATGTGTTTTATTTCTTTTACAAGGCTTTGTTTTGAGCACACAGCATTACTTGTCCATACGTTTTCTCATGTACAGTTTCCAACCTGATGTTTCTCAGATGGGCTGCAGGGAACTCAGTGTGGGTTTTGTTAACGGGCCACTGGGATAAGTTTACCCTTACAGCTGCACTGACTTGGCCCAGCCCATTTGTCATGACTCATTTCGTAGCTGTTAGTGCTTTAATAAGATGCTTTTCTGAAGTGGTATAAAGTTGTAAGCAATTACACCCTAGAGTCTAATGTGTCTATATTAAGACAACCATGAAATTTTTGAAGTGAGAAAGATTTGCATTAGGAACTTTTAGATGGTTTCGTGAATGCAAGTGTTTTGTTCAATACAGTGTAGTTTTGTGTTGCTCAGTTATAGGACCCAGCGTTGGGAGGGTTTTGAACAAGAACACTACACTCTCACTTCCTCACTTTGGCCCTTTCCTTTAAGTCGCAAGGTGTCTGTAGGTGAAAGTATTATTAAAGGGGAGGTAATATAACATGAAATCACACATCATGGGTGCCTTTACTTTGGAAAGATCATTAAGCAAAACTATTTTGCCCATTTCTAATATATATTTATATTAGATATATAGGTCTTCTCTCTAAGATTCTCTATATTAAAGATGAAATAGGGGCTAGAGAGATGGTTCAGTGGTTTAGAGTACTGGCCCCTCTTCCAGAGGACTGGGATCCAATTACTAGTACCCTCATGGCTGTAACTGTAATTCCAGTTCAGAGAATGTGACGCCCTCTCCTGGCCTCCGAGGGCATTACACATGGGTGGTACACAGATAACATGCCAGGAAAACACTGGTGCACATAAAAAAAGAGGTGAAATGTAATTGCCATCACAATAAATTAGTGAGTGATAAAAGTAGCTGATTTGTTACGTGACAACACCTTCTAAGTAATTTTAAATCTAAGCAGGTGTGAGCATAGCCCATGTCACTTGTAAGAGGTAATTTAGAGATTAGTTTAGCATTATTTCTAAAACATTTACTTTTCACTTCTTACAGATCCCACCTCCAGCTGGGACCTTCGTCTATCCACTGGCTGATGGCAGAGTGTCCCTACCTCCTCTCCAGAGCGATATTCTCTCGTATCTGCTGCCAGAACCGCGGTGCCACACCCGGAGTGACCGCTGTCACTCAGCATACACTTTGTGTCTCCAATTGTGTAGGACTCTGTACTCTTTTGATTTGTTTCCAAGAAAATTCAAGGAAGCATTTCACTTTTTAAAATTCAAAGCCATTTTAAAAATAGGCAGTTGGTCAACCCAAGACAAAGTCTTTTTTTCTTACCTGACACTGGTATCACTGGGTCTCCTCATCTCTTGGACCAGTTTCCTAGGTAGCTTTATAATTCCCCAAGTCATATCTTAGCTCAGTCATCCCCCCACCCCCCAATTAGTAACGGGCTTTGAGGGTGTGCTACACCTGCGGTTTGGCTAATGCCCCGCCCAGATCTCCCAACGCTGCCGGTCTTGACATGCTTCAGTCTTAAGATTGATTTCTGCTGTTCAATTTCCGAAGCTGAAGCTCCTTGAGAGAATAATATATGTTACTTGTTTTAGTATTGCAGTTATTATTAAAGCAGTATTTAATGCAATTCAGGTTATTTCTTTGAAAGCATTTATGTTAATGTGCATTACCTCGAAATGTTGGGGAGGTGTTGTGTGTTGCTTGTTCATTACACAAATAAGTAAGCACAATAAGTAGATGCTCGGCCATCAGATACGCCTGTCCCTGCTCTGCCCCAGTGTGTAATAAGCAAGTGTCCTGAATGTTTAACTCTAGTTTTGTTACAAATATAACTTAGGAGAAAAAAATGATAGACTAATACTGTATGTTGCTAATTTGTAATCTACTCAAGCTGACCCATAGCCTCCTCACATACAGTATTCAGGGCACAGAAATCTTTTGATTGACTCAAGTAAGTTTTGGCTTCCACATAACCTGCAAGTTTAAGTCAGTTTTTCCAGTTCTTCTTTATCTCTTACTCTTAGTATTGGAATTTCTTATGTCCTTTCTTTTAGGAGTTTGAGAGCACTGTATTTGGGAGAAAGTTAAGAAACAAGGAATGAACAAAGCACTTAAAAGTTTAACTTTTAGAGATATTGTAGGTGCTAATACTGGATTCAATCTTTCAGATTTAATTTGTTTTCTGGGCCTTGTAGTTATTCAGTAAACTCCATAGATCCGTGTAATAATTTAATTGTATAAACCCCATTTGTTCCTTTAAAGCCTACCATAGTCTGTCTGCCTTTCAAACCTGTTGCAATAACTTTGCTGAAATATTAACACATTAGTAAAACTTTTCTTAAATAAACTCTGTGTCATAGTTGATGTGATTTGATAAAGGTAAACAGTGTGGCATTTTATTTGGAAGACAATACTGGAATAGCAGTATGTAAGTATTTTTATTTTTATTTTTTTACAGAGGGGGGGTGTGTGGGGGTGCACACAGCATGCCGTGGTGTGCATGTGGCGGTCACAGTCAGTTCTCTCCTTCCACCATAGAGACACTAGGGATTAAACACAAGTCATCAAGGTTGGTGGCAAGAGACTTTACCTGCAGAGCTATCTTACCCACTGTCGCTTAATATAAATAGATAGTTTTCATTAGAAAAGAGATACCAGAATTACTACTATATCTTGGATTATGTGATTACTTTTTAAAACTTTGGTAGATTTATAGAGAGGTCCAGGGGTTCATCCCCAGCACAGAGAAATAATAAACTTCAGATTTATAAGTCACCTTGTTTTTTAAGAATTTCTTGAGATTGGGTGTGGTTGAGCACACCTGTAACCTCAGCACTTAAAAGATGGGCTCTGCTACAGAGTGACACTTTCCAGGGTGTCACAGTTGGTTTTGTTTTTTAAAGAAAAAAAAGGCAAAGATGGAGACCTAAAAATGGATGCTCTGGCTGTTAGCTTGGTCATTCTCACCCCATATTTTCAGACTAGTTCATTGTCAGGAAGTGAGTGTAATCCATATGCAAAGTGCCGTGGTAGTTACTCATCTGGTACTCACCAAATGCCAAGGAGCTTCCCTAAAGGAGATGCAGCCCTCCCCAGTGAGGGGCTGGCACGTGCAACTCAATTCTCTTTTATGTATTTTACTTCTACCTTTATGGATGTTTGAAGAATTGTATTTGAAAAGCAATACTAATCGAGCGGGGGCCCAGATGGGGGCAGCAGGCAGGGTCACACCTGAACCTCACGTGTCAGACAAGCTCTCAGCTACTGAGCTATGCTCTAGCCCCTATAGTTGTAATTTTTTCTTTAAGTTCTAAAATACCTACAACATTCTCCCACAAAACAACTTGTAGGTATGTCAGGTATGGTAGCTAATCCCAGTAGAAGCAGGCAGATTTCTGTGACTTCAAGGCCACCTTGGTCTACATAGTGAGTTCTAGGCCCTCCAGGACAACATAGACAAGGAGGGTTTTATAGCAAACCTTTGTACGTCTGTGTAAGTTACCATGTCAATAATCACCACTTGCAGGGTGCAGTGGCTCACGCCTATAATCCCAGCACTTGGGGAAGAAGAGACAGGCTTATCTCTGTGAGTTCAAGGCCAGCCTGGTCTACAAGATGAGTCCAGGAGAGTCAAGGCTACATAGAAACCCTGTCTCCAAAAAACAAACAAAACAAAACAAAAACAATGATCGTTACTCCTAGGAATGTGAAAGACACAGAGGGGGACTGGAGAGATGGCTCAGAGGTTAAGAACACTGGTTGCTCTTCCAGAGGTTCTGAGTTCAATTCCCAGCAACCACATGGTGGCTCACAATCATCTATAATGAGATCTGGTGCCCTCTTCTGGCAGGTAGGCACACGTTCAGGCAGAATGCTATATAAATAATAAGTCTTTTATTTATTATTTTAAAAAGATTTATTATTTATACAGTATTCTGCACACACATGTGCCTTCCCACCACAAGAAGGCACTAGATCTCATTACAAGTGGTTGTAAGCCACCATGTCGTTGCTGGGAATTGAACTCAGGACCTTTGGAAGAGCAGATGGTGCTCTTAACCTCTGAGCCATCTCTCCAGCCCTACATAATAAATCTTAAATTAAAAAAAAAAGTGGCAAAGTAACTTTCTGCCTTAAAGTAAGTGAAGCTGAAGAACAGGCCAGTGTTGAGGGTAAAGGTGAGTTCTCACTAAATGTAACACTGCAGCCAAGACCTTCTCACAGAAAGGAGCCCAGGGTCATCTCAGCTTTCCTGGGGGCTCCATAGGTCATGTCAGAGGCTCATGCTTGAGCGTTTCTAGAATGGCAGCAGTTCACAGGATCTACTGTGATACACCAGATAGCCAAGGCTTCTGGCTCATGTTTCCAAAAGCATAATAACAACTCCATGGCTGGCTTCGGTACTGTCAGCTAAAGTGGTATTTTCATAACTGAAGATAAATTCCTATCACTCTGGGATGCTCCACAGATGGAATTTACCTTATACGCTCCATGCTAATTTGACAGTAAAAATATCAATATAATGATACGTGGCCCAGAGTATGATCATCCCATTCTTTACCTTTAAAAAAAAAAAAATAGGGGATGGATGTTAAGATGTCTGCAACCATCAGGAGACAAGGGTGGGTGGATCTCTAAGTTTGAGGCCAACCCGCTCTACACAGTAAGCTCCAGGTCAACCAAGCTTACATGGTGAGATCCTGTATCAAATAAAAATAAATAATGAAAATATTTTTTACATCAGTGATAAGCTATAGAAAGATTTTGGTTTTACTTAGCAGCTAGGGACTGGACTGAGAGTACATGCTAAGATTGTGCTGTACCCCCCCCAATACATGCATATTAGTTTAACAAAAAAAAAAATGTAGGCATAATGCCAAAAGTCTTTAAGCTACTGTAAGTTTAAATGTCCACAACTTTCTAGTAATCCTGTTATTTAGTCTTCCAAGTATTAATGTCAAGATGCATAATTTATACATATATAAAACTTGCAGTATGATTTCATGTCTGAAACTAATTAGGAAGTTTGGCTTTAAAAAATTTTGGATATAGGGCCTGGATAGCTCATTGGTTTAGAGCATTTGCTGCTTTTACAGAGGCCTGGAGTTTGGTTGTCGGCACCCATGTTGAACAGCTCAAACACATGTAACTCTGGCTCCATCAGGATCCGGTGCGCTCTTCTGGCCTCAATAGGCACCCACATTCATGTGCAAACACACATGAAAATAAATAAGAAAAATCTGTAAAAAAAAATAAAAATAAACTGAAGGTGCCCAGTGGGTAAGACCACTTGCTATGCAGTCATGGCCTGAGTTCAGTTCCCTAGCACCCACAGAAGAAACTTCTATCTGGCTACACACACTTATGGCCCCAGTCATGCGGGGCACAGAAACCAAAGGCTTCCTGTGGCCTCCTGGATGCCAGCCTAGCCCCAAGTTCAGTGAGAGGCCCTATCTCATGGGACTAAAGCAGAGAATGATAGAGCATCTTCTAGCCTCTATGGTAGGTACATGGTCCTCACACACATCCCACCTCTGTGAACACGCACACTCAAAAGGTAGAATCCTAGATAGAGGACAGACAAGAACAACCCAGACAGGATCAGAGAACGTTCCTGCACAAAAGAATGTGAAGGAAGGACAGTGAAGTCTCTTATATGCAATTTCAACATATGTATCTATGAACTGTACAACAGCCTTGGCAATGGACCAACCCACAGTAAGTGTTAAAGGAGGGAGGGAACATTCTAAGTTTCTCAGAGTGACAGGTGAGACCTTCTTTGAAAGGTCAACAGACTTGGAGAGAGCTGCTGCACAGCATGAGGACTTGCTTTTGGACCCCTAGCACTGCCTAGGACTATGTCGGTAACGCAAGAACTGAGGAAGAAAAGAGGAACCATGAAGATCTTTGGCCAGTTGAAGTAATCCTGGGTTCAATTAGAAAGCCATCTCAGACAATAAGGTGGAGAGCAATTGGGTAGAGACAACCCAGTATTGTTGACCTCTGGCATGTACACAGCCAGATACCTATGTGGCAAATGGCCACACAACCACATACATACAATAGCACACCGAGTGCACATGCGCGCGCGCGTGCACACACACACACACACACACACACACACACACACACACACACACACACGCTGAGATTCCTTCCCAGAGGGTGAAGTAACATAACGCTTACCCCTCGTCCTAAGGTACTGACGACAGAGGCATGACTCTTCCACAGTTCGTTCTGAGGGACCCATGAGTTTGTTTATATTAGGGTTCTCTAGGGTACCGGGGCTCCTGATCGGGCTAGGTCGGCTGGCCCGCAAACCCCAGGGATCTACGGTTATCTCCTGTAGAGTGCTGGGACTATGTGTGCTGCCTGCCATGACAGATGGAAATTCTGGCATTGAACTCAGGACTTCACAGGTGAATACTGTACCAGCTAAGCTCTATTCCCCAGACCTGTAATTTGTCATAACATAGGCAATATCAATCTAAACTTCCTGTTTTTTCCCAGTTGGTCAACATGACATAGGAAACTTTCCAGTCCTCCAATCTAGAGACAAACAAATCTTGAGCAGCCCAAAGTGACACTGAACACGGCTCATCAGAGAGAAAGGCACCTACAATTCAAAGTAACGCTGGCACCGGACAAGGGAATAATAATACCCCCAGTATTAAAATGTGTAGGCTCGCTTCCCTTCTGTGTGCTGAATGGAAGCAAACCGTCTGCATCACAATCACCGAGAGTTTGATGCAGTAGCCTTGGTCGAACCTGAGAATCTGCGGTTACTCATGGGCTCCCAGACTACAGTGTTGCTGGGTGAAGAAAGCTCCCAAAGACCGATTTTAGCCCACGAAGGCAGGCTCCTGCTCTGGTCCGCCGCAAGGCGGCACTGCCTGGTTTCCTCGCTGTGTGGTGAGCGCCCCCACGTGGCGACTTCGTGCCGGTGTCATCCCAGCCTCTTCCACCGCCTCCCGGAAGTACACTCTGTGTCTCTCTGCGAGTGCCCGCCCTCCGGTGGGCGGGGCCGACGGATGAGCTGACGTTTTCCGGTCGCCGCTGTGTTTCGGAAAGGAGCGCGGGAACTGCACCGCTGGAGGTGGGGTTGGTGGGTCGATGGGGTCGGTGGGGTCGGTGAGCCCCGATCCGCAGGGGTCTTTCCTCGCGAGCTCTGGCGCCGTGTAGCCGCTTTTAAGTAAGATGAGCTTTGGGGTGCCCAGGCGTCTTAGGTCAGTTATAGCCGCGGACTGGATGTGCCAAGCACTTAACGTGATGCATGTTTCACATATGAACGGAAATGGGCACCTGGGCCACTAAGGCAAAAAAACTGTTAGTGGAGACGAAAAGGAGAACTGGCAGTTTAGTATGGTATGTGCTCAGTTCCAGCCCCGTGCAGTGGAAAGGATTCGGAGAGAAGCTGACAACTGACCCAATCCTTGAGGGCAACACTAAAAATTAGCCCGTGAGTTCTCCAGGCTTGGCCAGTGGGCCTCCTCTAGCCCCAGTAAACTTTCCCCTGAAAGCCTTTTCTTGCAAGTAAATGGGGGAAACTTTTCAGGGTGTTGGTTTATTCTCGATAGGTTCCTGGTTCAGAAACGATGACAGACGTTCTGGATCTCCAAAGACAGGACTCTGATGAGGGTAGCGAGGAGGTGGTCCTAACTCCTGCAGAGCTCATTGAAAGGCTGGAGCAGGTAAGCACCCTCAAATAGAGCTCATATTTCCCGTTCTTAGCCCTTAATTTACTCCAGGTGTGCAATACCAGGGCTCAGAAAATAAGGAAACTGAAAGTTCGTTTCCAAAGAGCATCTTTTCATAACATCTGCGTAAAAATAGGAAGCCAGAGACAGAGCACTCCCTAGAAGGAGTCTGTCTTGTCAGTCTTCAGGGATGCCTAGTAAAGGACAACTTTGGACATAGTTAGCAGTCTGCTTCACAAAGCAAGGCTCTACGGTGATATTTTCAGGACATAAAGATGTGTTTGATGGAAGCAAACGATTCCCAACTGTTTTTCCCCCACTGGAAAATGTCTAATTTGGCAAGAAAATACCAGATTACCGTTTAGTCCTAATAGCAATGATTATTTTGTGTGCTCTAATAACCTAGTTTTTTCCCCCCTCTCCTTAAATAATATCTTCTCATGAAACGCTGGTAGTTTAGGTGATCTGGAAATGCTTAGGGATTTGTTTGTTTGTTTGTTTGTTTTGAGATGAGGACTCACTATGCATCACTGGCTGGCCTTGAACTCTCAGAGATCACCTGCCTCTGTCATCTGTGTGCTGGCATTAAAGGCACACACCGCATTGCCCTATGAGTCCTGGGGCGTTCATGGTATGTACTACTGAATGCTGTTTAGAGAGCAGCTGCCCATAGGTGCCCAGCTCCAATGGACACATCTACAACAAAGCCCCTACAACTAAGGCTCAGGGGACATCAAAGAGGAGGGAGCAGAAAGAGCCAGAGGCCCCGGAGGTCTGCTGCAGCGCTGTCTTCTAACTATGACAGGGGAGCTGCACCCATGAAAGCTCAATAATATGGCTGCTTAAACTAGATCTGAGCAGTGAATGACAGCACCAGGTGACTTCCCAACAGGCACGGGGGTGGGGGGGGGTGGGGGGGGTGGGGGGGGGTCACAAGGCCCCACCCCTAAATGAGCTACAGGCAATGAACAACTGCATTCTTTCCCTGGCATGAGATTCCCTAACTGGTTATCCAATAGCAAATAGTCAGCCCTGAAAACATATATACAAGCAGCACTAAGTGAATTCAGCAGGTTGTGTCTATATGTATTTATTTGCGTATATATGTAACAATCATTTTAAAAGAGGCCATGAGTTTGAGAGAGAGTAGAAGGATATGGTTGGGTTTATTAGGTATTTCCTACAGGGTGGTTTCTCATTTCCGTGATTGTATTTGTTTGGTGGGACTACACAATCAGACACGGGTTGAGTGGCTTACCAAGGCATGTATTCTCGTTTGAAGAGGCTGAGGTCAGTGCACTTGCTTGGATAGTTTCTTCTGGGCGTCCCTCCTTGGCCTTTGGTGGCTATCTCCAGGGTCTTCACTTGCTTTTCGCTCTTGACTGTGTCTGTGGTAAAATTTTGTTTCCTGAGAAGGACACAAGTCACATCGAATTGGGTCCCATCCTCGTGAGGTTGTTTAAGCCCCCTCCCCTCTTTAAGACAGTCCCATTTGGAGGCACCAGATTAGGGTCACAACATGGAATACTGTGTTTTTGTGATTCTGAAGATAGGGCCAAGTCAGAACCAGCCAGCACACAGATATAACATTCTGACTGGAGGCTGGGAGTATAGCTCATTGGTAGAGAACTGGGCAATGGGATTGAGGCCAGTATGCTCTGCAGAGCCAGTTCCAGGCCAACCAGGACTACACAGGGAGACTTTGTCTCAAAAAAGGAGAAAGGAAGGAAAAGAAGGAAGAAAATTGATGATGCCCCTGCTGCTCAGGAAGTAGAAATGTGTTTCCAGTTGATGCTCTTAGGTGACAGGTAGGGCTAGGATATCGTGTGGCATCACTTAGAAGTTACCATAATGATGAATGAAATAAGCAGTGACTTAAATTGTTTGTTCGGTTGAGTAAAAGCCCCTTTCCTAAAAGAAGATATGGGAAGATCACCATGAGGCATGAGTTGTCTCGGAGAACCCCTAGTCTTCAGCTGATAGCCTTTGCCTGAGACATCTGTAACCTTCACCATCCTAGGAACTGTTTTTAGTGTGTTTTGCTCCATTGTGAGTTATCACTCATTTTTCCTTTGCTGCTTTTTAGGCATGGATGAATGAGAAGTTTGCCCCTGAGCTACTGGAAAGCAAGTCTGAAATTGTCGAGTGTGTCATGGAACAGCTAGAGCACATGGTAAGAGTTATTGTCTCTGGGCTGCAGAGGAAGAGAAAACGTTTGGCCAGCATAGTGAAATGTGGTCTGATATAAGTCTTTCTGTTACACTCAGCCCAGCACTTTAAAAAAAATAGTTACCGTGTTAGTGAGGGTTCTCTACAGGACCAGAAATGGAGGAATGGAAACCGTGTTTATCACAGTGGCTTACAGGCTGTGATCTAGCTAGTCCGACAATACCCAGCTCCCTACAGAAAGGCCAAGAACCTGATAGTAAGTGGCTCAGTCCACTAGGATAGATGCCGCAGCTGATCTTCAGTGTATGCTGGGATCCTGGAGAAGTGTGTTCTGTCACTGGGGAAGGAGCGCCTGAGCAACAGGAAAGATGAAATTGCTATGAGAGTGAGGGCCAGCAGGCGGAAAGCTAGGGCTTCCTTTTCCTGGTCCTCTTATGTAGGCTGCCCATAGACAGTGCGGGCCAGATGTAAGGTCAGTCTCCCCACCTCAAGTGATCTAATGAAGAAAATCCCTCGCAGGTGTGCCCCGCTGCTTGGGTTTTAGTTGATTCCAGATGTGGTCAAGGTGACAACCAAGTGGCCATTGCGTCTGTGTTTATAACTACAAGAATTTCCATAAAATTTTTTGAGTTAATTTTTATTTTGTGTGTATGAATGTTTTGTCTGCACGTATATTTGTGTGCTACATGCATGCCTTGCCTGGTGCCCTCAAAACCCAGAAGAGGGCATCAAATTCCCTGAACCTGAGGTTACAGGTGGTAATTAGCCACTATGTGGGTGCTAGGCACCAAACCTGGGTCCTCTGCAAAAGCAGCAAGCGCTCTTAACCACCGAGCCCTCTCCAGCCCAAGAGTTCCTATGAACACCAGCATGCCAGCTTCCTGGGAGCAGTGTAAGATCTGTCCCCAACTCTACATCTGCACCTGAGAGGGTTTGGCCAGAGCAGCTACGTATTATCCAGTCCAAGCACTGTGCTATTTCGTACAATCCCCGACAACCCTCCTGCCTTACATCCTTAACCTGCCTGACCCTTGTTGACGTTTAAGTTTGTGGTCTTTGGCTTAGAATGATCTGGGCTTAGGCTACTACCACCTTCAGGGCAACTTTACAACATCTGTGTCTCACAGAGCCTCACAGTGGGTGGACGGTTGGTGTGTTTTAGCTTTGTGTATGATTCTCAGGCATATGTGTGCATGGGTGTGGAGGTCCTAATACAACCCTGGCTGCCGGCACTCCTCTTCCACCTCTTCCATAGGGTCTGTTAATTGCTCACTGCTGGGCATGGCAGCCTACCTGTCTCTGGAGCATCCAGAATTTTCCATCTCTGCCTCCCTTTGTGCTGCCTGAGTGCTGGGATTACAGGCACATACTACCACTCCTGGCCTTCCATAAGATCTAGGAATAGAAGCTCAGGTTCTCATCCCTGCAGCACTTTACCCATAGCGCTATATCCCCATTTCCAAACTAGTGTTTTGGCACTGGTTTATAGACCCTTAGAAACTTCTGCTGTGTGCTAGATTATCTCCTTTACAATTGGATTGGAATCCTGGACCCTTGCAGCTGACCATATTCAGAGTCTATTCAAATAGTCATCTTTAAAATGGATAGTTTTGAATTATATACATAGAGTGTTCCTTGTTCTCTTAGAACTCCATAGTCTTTGAGTCCTTGACTTTGCTAATCCTAATCATATTTAGTGTTTGAACATCATGATTTAAGTTTCTCTTATAATAAATAGGAAGAAAATCTCAGAAGAGCCAAAAAGGGGGATCTGAAGGTCAGCATCCATCGGATGGAGATGGAGAGGATCCGCTATGTCCTGAGCAGCTACTTGCGGTGTCGACTCATGAAGGTTTGATAGGCATTGATACAGTAGAGTTTGAAGTAGTGGATGGCATGGGGAGAAGCTGAGGGCCTGAAGATCCTGAGCCCGACATCACTTTAGCCAGGGAGTGAGGAGAGTGCATGCTGGGAAGTGTGGCTGGATAAGCCCTGGAAAATTTAACATATTTTAAGTCTGATCTCTTTGATAGTGGTGCCTTCTGGAGTTAGCATGGGTCAGTGCTGAAGGCAGCCCTTTGGGAGAGAGTTGCCTGGCTAGTGAGAGCCGGTTCCAATTAGCATCTGTCAAATGGACCATGATAACTTGCTGTTCTATATGCTGTAATGCTGTGGCAACCTGACTTACAAAGCTGAAACTGAAACTTATTTACTTTGTTTCTTCAAGACAGCGTCTCACTGTGTAGCTCTGACTGTATGACTGTCCTGTTCCATAGAAGTGGCCAAACTCCAGTGGAGTAGGACAATCACATCCATTACTCTGGATTTTAAACCGATAGGAAAACCATTCAGGACCATTTGAGTGTAGCTGACAACTTCAGAATGGATGTAGAAAGCGCAGAAAGATCTTCCTGTCTCCACTTTCCAAGTGTTGGGATTAGGAGCAAACACTACCATTGTGTGTTCTCAGAGGCGCTCTGCCAGCCTCTGTTTTTGTTTGAGCCAAGTGTTCACTGTAATCCAGGCTGACTTAAACTCAAGATCCTTCTGCCTAAGCCTCTGAAACGCTGAGATTACAGGCCTAAGTGACCATGCCGGCTCAGCAGGTTTTTGTTTTGTTTTGTTTATGTTTATTAGTGCATGTTGAGGTTAGAGGAGAACTTGTGGGAATAAGTTCTCTGCTTCCACCATGTGATTCAGGTCCTTAGGTTACATGGCAAGTGCCTTTACCTACTGAGCCAGCTCCTGACCCAGGGCTGGGAACTGAATTTAGGACCTCACATCTGCCAGGTGACCTGCCACTGAGCTGTTTCCATCCCTATAAACATTATCATTATTCATGCGTGCATAATCCCACCAGCTTTGTCTACACAGGAAGCAGGGAGATAGCAGGCCTTTCTTTTACTAAGACAAGGTCTCTGTGTATCCACCGTGCCTCAGACTTGAGCTCTTCCTGATTTCACCTGAGTGCTAGGATAGCAGGCATTCAACACCAAGCCTGACTGTTAAGTAACTCTACAGCATAGTATACGAGAAAAAAACATACAAAATACATGTCCAGTTTTAAAGGGCAGTCAGTGAGCTGTGCTGCCTTCTCCCCCCAGCCCCAGGCCATTGTCAGTTTCTTACTTCCAAAGACCATTTCCTGTAACAGGAGTATCAGCACTTCACACTGCAGGCCGATCCGCCCAGCCTTCTGAGTACCACCTTCTTCTTCTTCTTCTTCTTCTTCTTCTTCTTCTTCTTCTTCTTCTTCTTCTTCTTCTTCTTCTTCTTCTTCTTCTTCTTCTTCTTCGTCTTCTTCTTCTTCTTCTTCTTCTTCTTCTTCTTCTTCTTCTTCTTCTTCTTTTTTGTAGCATTTAGCTTTTTTAGTTTGCTTATGTTTGTTTTGCCTTTGTTGTTGATGTTGAGCTTCTTTAGGTCTTATTACTGTTTTCCCAGATAGATAGATAGATAGATAGATAGATAGATAGATAATTTCTGGTAATATTCTATCAAATATCATTTTTGTATTTGTGTGTTCTATATACATTTTTTTCAGCTTTTGTATAGGTCTCAGCGCTTAGCAAGGTACCCTCTACATTAAATGTTAAATATAGCCCCTTTTTTCCTTAGCATCAGATACATTTGTGTTTTCAGAAGTTATTTACTAGAAGCTTTCCTCTTTGCACTGTCTTTCAGGGGCTGGGACATGTCTTTTATTGAATTCTTGGAATCTTGCTGCTTGTGTGGTTATTTTTTTTAACCCCCTAGTGCTTGGGGAGCTGGGCCTTGCATATGCTGGATGTGCACTCAGCCACTGAGCCACACTCATAGCTTGTCAATTTGATTGTTGCTGCTGCTGGTAATTTTACACATGAGGTGTTTCGCTTGCATATAAGTCATGTCTGGAGCCCATGGAGCTCAGAGGGTGGAATTACATCCCCTGGAACTGAAGATACAGATGGTTGTGAGCTGTCATGTCAGTGCTGGGTATTGAACCCTGGTCCTTTGCAGGAGCAGAGAATGCTCTTAACCACTGAGCAATTTCTGTAGCCATTTCTTGTCAGCTTTAAAAGTAGCATCAACCTCATGCAGCAAGCTGCTGGCCAGTAAAAAACTGTGTCTCAAAAAATGGCATCAATGATCCCTGAGGAATGAACCAAGATTGTCTTCTGGCTTACACATGTATACACATACGTAATTGTACCCCACCTCCCACACACCCACATGTACAGACACATACACAAAGTAAAACTGGGTCTTGGGTAGCTCGGTGGCAGAGCACTGGGCTTAGTAAGTGCAAGGCAGTCCGCAGCACTGCCAAAAGAGGAGGAATAGCAGCCTGTGAACCCTGAGTGATAAACTCTCATGACTTATTTCTCTTCACAGATAGAGAAATTTTTCCCTCACATCCTAGAAAAGGAGAAAACGCGCCCAGAGGAGGAGCCTTCCAGTCTTTCTCCAGAGGAGTTTGTCTTTGCCAAAGAGTAAGTAAACGAGAAATGGGGAGCTGCTTCTGTGCTTGACTTCAGGCATGGGGTACATCCGCGGTTGTCACCCCGATAACCTTGGTAGCTCCTGCTGTGCACACCACAGCCATTTGAATTCTTTGTTCCAGGTATATGGATCACACAGAGACCCATTTTAAAAACGTTGCCTTAAAGCACATGCCTCCCAACCTGCAGAAAGTGGACCTCTTGAAGGCAGGTAAGCAGAGCCACCTTTTCCAGATCAAGATCAGGACCATAATGTACATCCAAGACATCGTCAGTATGGAAAAATAGGTATGCACTGAGCTACGAGATGCTAGAAGAAAAGAGGGAAGGTTCTGGTTAAAAACAAAAGTAATCAAAGATAGATGTAAAGATTACTGTTTGAGCATTAGTCTTATATCCTCAAAGTTGGCCTGGACTCATGGCTATTCGTCCATATAGACCCCTTCACTTATTCAGCCCCACACCAGAGGATCCTGGGCCTTTCTGAGCTCCAGGGAAGCAGGCCTCACAGATTTCATAGGGTTCAGAATGTGGTGGCTATAGAGGAGGCTAGGATACAGTTTTCTGCCTCTAGAAAGGCTTTTCGGCTCTGTTGTGAAGATGAACCAGCTGAGGTTTGTGGGTCGTCAGTGAGACCCGCATCCCTCAGCTTCACCGGCTTCTGCATTAAGTGTAATGAGACAAAATGCCAGGCCAACTCAAACCTTTCTCTAGGAGACCAGATCCTACCTCGTGTGCTGAGCTCAGTGTTCCCAGGCCACACGAGCAGCAGTGCCTGAGAATTCATCTCTTGCCCTAGCGTGCATGGGTGCTGCGCCTGGAGTCCTGTGGTATGGATCACTGTCCTAGTATATTTGAACAGCTCACAGTTTTGGAAGCTGGAAATCCAAGATGAAGGCACCAAACTTGGTGTCTCATAAAGAACTTCATGGTTCCTTCTGTGTGTTCAGCATTGCCAAAGGGAAGAAACAGGCATTCAGGCCTCCTTTTAAAGTCATTTCTATATACCCTTCTGTGTCTTCATGTCCTCTTATGAGAGCACTGGTCAGACTGACTCAGGGCGCACCCCAATGGCCTTATTTAAACTTAAGTGCCTTCCTTCATAGTCTCATTCCAAATACCAGAAGTCACAGCATGCATATATGAATTTTAAAGGAATACACTTTAGCCTATGAGACTTGGGCAAACCAGACCCATAGCACTGTGTAGAATTCTAAATCAACAATTTTTCTGAGTCTGCCGTGAGAACTCCAGGAACAGAGGAGCCACTGAAGCCCAGCCCAGCTTGTGACACATACTGGCAGATGCCGGGCAGTGGGAGTGGACGGGTGGCAGCCTTTCTCAGCCTTAATCAGTGAGAGACTATTAAGGAGAAGATTGTATTTTTTTGTCTAATAGTCAGCCCTGCTGCCATGTAACCCAAGCCTTCCTTCATGTAGGTCCTAGATCTTCATGCACGTTTCCACGTCAGCCTTAGTGTGGCATCCCAACCTCTTCCTCCTCTTTAAAGCTCCATCTGTGGCTTCCTTCCACGTCACTGACTGTATACACCCCCAATGTGAGGCTTCACCAACGGCTCACCTTCCTCCTCGTCTGGAAAGACGTGTTTGCTTGTTCGTGTCTTCCATAACGTGCAGTGGTTCCCACTCATCTGTGGCTTCGTTCTTCAAGATTTGTTACCAGTGGTCATTCATGTTCTAAAATACAAACTGGACAGTTCTAGAAGTAACATGAAAGTTTTAAGTCTTGCACTGTTAGGAACAGAGAAATGGCCCGCTGGTTAAGAGCACTTTCTACTCTTGTAGAAGACCTGGGTTCAGTTCCCAGCACTTACATGGTGTTCAGAATTACCTTTTAACTGCAAGGGAGCTAACATCCTCTTACAGTCTCTGTGGGCACTGCATGCAGGCCTGCAGGCAAACACTCATGTACATGAAATCAGTACCTAAAAATACTTCTTAATCCTGCACTGTTCCGACCAGTATTATGAAAGCTCACTTATCAGATAACTCAGTACTTGTGTTAAAGTGGTGGCCAAAGTATTTCACAATGTGTAAGTAGCTTACCTTCTTCATCATACAAGCATTGTATCCTCCTCAACCTGAGCAAAAGGGCAGGTAGCGGACAGTGACAGAAACCACACAGACTTTGTTACAGTATAGTTGCTCTATCATGGCTAATGCTATTAATCTTTTAGGTATGTATATGAGATTCAGTACTGTTCACTGGGGTTCTTGGAATGGACCCCTTCCAAAACAGGAAACTGCTGCACAGGAGTGTCCTCCACTCATTGTAAAAGTCTGTGTCATCTGTTGACTGAGTGGTTTCTATGAAGAACCAGACTGCCCTCACATCTCCCCTGACAGCAGAAGTCTCGAGCGTTAACCCTAGTGGCTTGTCAGGTTGAACATGTCAGGTGTTTTATGATGACTTTTTTGTTTTCCTGGCAGTTCCCAGACCAGACCTAGATTCATATGTGTTCCTGAGAGTGAAAGAACGTCAGGAAAACATCTTAGTAGAACCGGAAGCGGATGAGCAGAGGTGAGTAGCATGTGTGTCTTCCCCACGGAGAGTCAGCTAAACTCCACACATAAACCTTCTCCTCCTCTTTCAGAGACTATGTTATTGACTTGGAGGAGGGCTCACAGCACTTGATCCGATATAAAACCATTGCACCTCTTGTTGCTTCTGGAGCAGTTCAGTTAATATAAGTCAAGCCTGAGGACGTGGAATCAGAGACTGTCAGAAACTCCATCTCCTTTTGTGCCTAAGAATAATAAAGCCGTGCTCCATATAGTAGGACTACTGAGTGGACTGCTTGCCATGGCGAAGGAGCCAGTGCAGCAGTTCCTTCATCACCACACCCTTCTTCTAACTTCCTGCCTTAATAAGCACCGACAGATGGGGCCCATGCTCTGTTTACCCCACAAATAAATCAACTGTCTGGTGTGTGCCTTCTCTTTTTCTGTTATTCACTGAGCTCAGGAAAGGTCATGAAGAGGCTTCTGTGCCCTGCCCATGATGGGGAGGGGAGATGGATTGGAAGATTGGGTTGATGGTAACAGGAGAAATCCTTTAGCCTTCCTAGTGGAAGATCAGAAGCAGGGTAAAGCAGACAGTTGTGGTCTGCTTCTATACGTCAGTAATGTGTGACCTGTTGTTTTGGAACCTCAAATATTAATAACAAATTTCTTTCATGCAAAACTGAAGAAAGTCACAGCTAACCAAGCCACTATTAAATGTCAGGCTGTGGTAGGAGGCTTTGGAGGGTTCTTAGCTTGGTGTCTAATGAAGTAGATTCTTCTGTGTCTTGGGCAGCTTTGCCCAGCAAGCCTCCAGGCCACCTGGCTGTCCCTGATCCAGCCTCTGAACAGAGCATCATCATTAACTGCCCTACGCTGGGATATGTGAACAGCTTCACAAGGACGCTGGAAAGAACACAGTGCGGGAGGCAGGATCTTCAGACTGATGGAAAGCAGCCTCTGTTTCAGTCTCTTCCTTCTTCTTTCTTAATATTTTGTTACCTATTTGAGACAGGTAGTTCTAGCTGTCCTGGCACTCACTATGTAGACCAGACTGTTGAACTGAAAGATCCACCTGCCTCTACCTCTCTACAGCTGGGACTAAAGGGGTGAGCCACCACGCCCAGCCAGTCTTTTTGTGATAATGCAGATTTTCACTTAACATGACCAGAGAGTAAACCAGTGAAATTTCTATCGTTGCCAAGAGAACCCAGTAGTTAAAAGCAAGGAAGGCTGCAGTCCTACAGCTTACATGTTGCCAAAGCCAGTACACATGGAAGCCTCCTGCATGTACCAAGTTTAGTTGCAAGTCTGAGATGTACCTCTGCTGGACCACAGCTGTGTGCTGATCCTTAGGGACTCCTTGAGCCCCATTTGTGGAAGGCACCCCACTGTTTGTTGAGGAGTAGTAGACTTCACAGTGCAAGTTGCACAAAATGCCATGGACGATTACTTGTAGTCAGGGTCCATAAATCCAAATAGAACAGACTTGAGTCAGCAGCAGTTAGGTTCCCAGATCTAGTCGTAAGAGTGTCAAAGTTAGCTTTGATTCTACATTGTAGACAATGAATAAGCTGCATTCCACAGAGGACTTTAAATCCTTATTGTAGCCCTTAGTAAACACAGTTCTCCATTGGCTCTCCGGTCCTGACCAAGTTCTCCTTTCTCTTTCCCGTAACAGTTTATCTCCTTTTATGCCTACAGTTTTTACTACTTTATCTTTACTTAAAACCCCAAAATTCCATAGGGAATTGAGGAATTACTCAGAATTTCAAGTTCTGGCGAGATCAAGACAGTTTGTGCATACACACGATGTCACACCTGCCTCCTCCCTTCTAGAACAGGTCACGAAAGTTACATAGTGAAAAATGGCATCAGTCGTGCCCAGCTTCATCGGTTAAATCCAGCATGGTGGAATGTGGCCCAGCCACTCGTAATTCTCTTTGCAGGCAGGCCTGGCTTTACCCCCAAACAAGCTGGACCTCAGGCTGGGAGAAGGGATGCTCAGCCTTATTCTTTTATAGTTGGTCCTTACCTCTGAAGTCTTAATACCTCGTGATCTCCAGTCAACATCATGTGCTTATCGATGCTGCACATTAGTTTTGACAACAGTCTAATAAGTGAGCCAACAGAGCTTAGAGAAAGTCCTTCAGTCTGCTGCTTAGCTCCCCAGGTTTACCTCTGTCAGATTTGGTTCCAGAGTACTGTTTCTGAATCAATGTAGTAGTCCTTTGCTTTTAAGAAAGAAATAAGAATTACATCTCTTTGTCTTCTAAAGTTGAAAGGAGCAGCGACGTTTGCTGGCGCAATGGGACGGATCACAGCACCTATTTGTTGTCCTGAAGCATCTCCTTCTACACTCCCCAAGCAATGGCGATCAGCAGGAAGGGATCCAGGCCAGACACAGTCACCACTGGGGAAGGGATGGCAACCTGACGCCATAGGGGGAGCCATGAGCACTGCTGACTGCTTAGTGTGAGGAGCTGACACAGCCGAGTACACACCAATGTGTGTCTATGTCAGTGCGGTGAGACAACTGCTGCCTTGCTCAGGGCACCCCCTCAAGTTGGGCCGCACAGCAGCACAGCCGGGCTCATGCCTCCTATCTCTCCTAAGCAGACATGATAACTTGGTTCCAAAGCATGTCTGCCCTAAGGATAAACACAGGGGTGCTAGAGGCTCTGGGGTGGTGAGCTATGAAGATGATCCTTGCCAGCCTCAGCTTGAATAGACCCTTGGTCATGAAGTCTACTCAACTTCTGAAACTGTAAACAAGCCCTCAAATACTTTGTCTTATGTGTTACTTTGGTTATGGTGTCTCTTCCCAGCAATAGAAAAGTAACTAAGAGATCCTCGGTATTTACCTGAAGGATTCCAGGGCAGCATACCACACAAATACCTCCACATTAAGCTTTATTGCGGAACCACCCTGTGTGTCCCATACCTGAGAAGTGGAGAAAGAACAGCATGTGCTATCTACACAGTGAAGCTTTTTCATCCATCAAGAACAAAGTTACATCATTTGCAGGAAAATGGATGTAACTGGAGATAATTATTAAGTGACTTAAGTTAGTCTTAAAAAACCAAATATGTTTTTCTCTCACTTGTTTCTAAATTTTAAATAAGCACATAAAAGCTGTTAGTGTATATGACATGAAAGTAGAAGCAAAACCAGAGAACAAAGAGGACAACAGTAGGACATGTGACTATAAAGAATAAAGGGGTAGGATGGGAATAGAGTCAAAGTATACTTATGAAAATATCCTTATGTATCCCAGTACCACGTACAATGGAAAAAGTAGGGCAGAATAAAAAGAAAACATTGAATTTTAAATTTTTTCTCAGGAAAAAAAAATACAGTTGATAAACAGCACTGTGCACAGCTTTAATCAGAGTACCAAGGCAGGAGACCAGCTTGGGCTACATAGGAAGACCCACATCTCAAAACATCCCACAAAATTAGAATGAAATTATTATCAGTTGTATCTTCCACTGTTTGCTGTGTAAGAATTTATACAATAATTTTCTGAAGTTAGTACAAATAAAGGTTTATTTAAAATGTATAAGTTATGTTACCAGGCAAATACATGCTACTTAAAAGTGGTCAACTGCCACAGTCCTTCCCCTAACAGGACCCTGCATTTTTCCTCGTCATTTTTTATTTCCTTTGTTATGTCTTTTTGTTTTTGTGCTGTTGGACAGTGCACCCAAGACCTTGAGCATGCTAACTTGTACCCCATCCCGCTGTTCTTTAATATTTATGTGTTTTGTTTTCATTAAAACACACACACATTTAAAGGGAGAATAAACAATAAATACACATTAGTAGCTTGGATGAACTTTACTACTCTGAAGTTCTCCCTTTTGAAAACATAATAAACGTTTATCCTAGGTATGGTATTGTACGTCTTTAATTCCAGTATTCTGGAAGCAGAAGCAGGTAGATGGAACTCTGTGAGTTCATAGCCAGCAGAGTCCAAAGCCAGCCGGACCTATGTAGCAAGTTACAAGCTAATCAAGGCTACATAGTGAAAGCCTGTCTTTAAAAAAAACAAAAACCCAGCAATTTATAGGCCATTTCATGAAATACAAATTTGGGGAAGGGTAAAGGAGGCAGGCACTTGGCACTCCTGCCCGACAAGCAGTTCAGCGCTTCGCTGGAGCCCCTGAGAGGAAGGGACCAGTGTGACAGATTGTCCTCTGACCTTCACACACATTACAGACTCACACTCAAACATGAAAACCCAAACACCCACTTCACCATTAAATGTGCCTCTGAATGGACAGCCACGTAGAAACGTGATCAGGCACATGGTGGTGGCTTCCTGCCTCTTCTGGGTAGTATGTCTTCCTCTCGTGTGTGTGTGGGGGGGGGGGGGGGGGACCTCTCTGGAATGAGGGTCCTCAGAAGCGAAAATGACCTTCCTAGATTGTATACCTTGCTTTGGGGAAAATATGATTTGTACTTTTTATGCCCCACCCTGAGAGGAGAAGTTATGGTTTCTGTGATGGTTTCAGGAGAGAAAGGCAAGAGGCAGGCAGGCAGGCAGGCAGGCAGGGAGACAGTGCTTGTGAGGTTGTTTTAAGGCTTTCCAACCTTTAGTCCAAGCACTCACCATGTCAAGGTGCTGCATTAGGGGGGTAGCAGTTTCCAAACCTCGATATGTACATTTGGAGAAAGCAGCTGAGATTCTCCTAGAGAAAACCAGCACAAGTCAAGGAATAGTATGTTCCTGCAAAGATGAAAAAGCACCAACATTTGGGACCTCTGAAAGGTTTTAAAATGAGATCAGATGGAATTAAATTTATGGGGTTTTTTTGGGGGGGGGGAGGAACTTGTTTACAATTAAAAATATATCTCTAGTGACTATGGCGATCAGAGGCCGAGCTCATGCTTGAACACTTGGTCGGTCACACGTTCGTGCTGGGCTAAATGATGGGACCGTTGGAATTTGAGGCGTGGCCGGGAGAGGTAGACTCTTCAGGGCCGCGAGCCTTTCACTGTGTAGCCGAACCCTGCCTCCAGTCTAGAGCTCTCTACTTCCTAAACCAACAAGATGTCACAAGCCACAAGTGCAACTCCCCAAGGCAGCTAGCTGCAGGCTGTTCACTGACCTCCTCCAGTTTAGTCCTCAGTTTCTAAGCCCTGGAGTTCTTTAGTGTTTGCAACTAGGCGGCTGTATTATGTCACCAGGCTGGGCTTTGAATTTATTGTTCTCCTGCTAGGATTATTAGGTGTTCAACCATCCCACCTCTCGCTTCCTGTTCTAAGGTCCCAGGGGCTGCCCCACTTTGGGTCATTTACCTATAGAACTACGGCTATAACTAAGATTGACCAAACCAGGCACCAAATGAAAATGGAGAAAAGAGACAAATAGCCCCTCAGCCTGAGAACAGCTTGCATAAAAAAAAATAATAAGGTTGGAAATTAATGGGAATGGTTGTTACTGTCACTCACGATTTCATAGGACTAGATTTCTCTACTCATTATGACTTACAGGAAACAGGTGACTATAATTCCCAAGCAGTTCTCTACCCATGAGCAACCTGGAAACTTTATAGCAAGTAATTCCTGCTCATTTCCTACAGTAACTCCTAACAATGTAACTTATCATTTGTTGCAAAAATTATAATTGTCTATGTACATTGTAAAGTACACAAAATCTAACAGCTTTTAATTTTTTCCCTTAATTTTCTTTTTTCTTTAAAATTTTATTTATTCAGATTACAACTTAATTGCTATCCCATCACTTGTATCCTCCCATTCCTCCCTCTCTCCCGCTTTTACCCTATTCCCCTCCCCTAGGTCTATGACTGAGGGGACCTCCTCCCCGACTATATGGTCATAGGTTATCAAGTCTCATCTTGGTAGCCTGCGTATTCTTTGAGTGCCACTAGGCCTCC
Organism: Acomys minous; assembly: GCF_964271855.1. NCBI lineage: Eukaryota > Metazoa > Chordata > Mammalia > Rodentia > Muridae > Acomys > Acomys minous. The sequence goes on along the minus strand of NC_140497.1, from coordinate 14,237,195 downwards.
CCACCAAAGGGAAGTGGTCAAATATGGAGCACCAGAGCTCATGTCAAAGTCAGTCCCCACTCTCCACATAACTGTGGAGAAATCCCCTGTCTATTGGGTAGATCAGAGTAGGGGTTCAATGTTTACTACTATATTGTCCTTGGTTAGTGCAATAGTTTGAGCAACCCCCTGGGCCCCAATCTACCCATCACAATGTTTTCTTGTAGGTTTCTAGGACCCTCTGTGTCCTTCTATTTCCCCATCTCCTATATTTCTCTTACCTAAAGTCTCAGTAGGATGTCCTCACATCTATCCCAATCTCCTGGTAAGTGAAGACTTTTGTGGGATGTGTCTTTTGGGCTAGTGCCCAAGTATAAGCAAGTATATACCATGTGAGTCTTTCTGCTTCTGGCTTAACTCACTCAATATGATCATTTCTAGTCCCATCCATTTGTCCACAAATTTAGGGAATTCCTTGTTTTTAATAGCTGAGTAGTGTTCCATAGTGTAAACGTACTACAGTTTCTTTATCCATTCTTCAACTGAGGGACACTTAGGCTGTTTCCAGGTTCTGGCTATTATGAATAAGGCTGCTATGAACATGGTTGAGCATATGTCCTTGTGTGGTGGAGCATTTTCTGGTTGCTGGTGGGAATGCAAACTTGTAAAACCCCTTAATTTTCTTAATAGTACATCCTCCTCAAGATCTAACTAGTTGGGAACAAAGATGGAATCCTGGATCTTTTTCAGCTACATGGAGTTTTGTTACCTGAACAGCCACAGTTTAGTTGACTGGTCACTTGGGATTCTTTCTAAACTTTGCTACAATAATCACAGCTCCATTAATCCCCTGTGACACTTGTCATTTCATTCACAAATAAGAAAAGCTAGCCTGGCGTGGTGGTGCACACCTGTAATCCCAACATTCGGGAGGCAGAGGCAGGCGGCTTGATGTGAGTTCAAGGCCAGCCTAGTTTACAAAGTACAAAGTGAGTCCAGGACAGCCATGGCTGCACAAGGAACCTTGTCTTGAAAAAAAAATTTACAGTGCACATGACAGACAAAGGATTACACATAGTTAGTCAAATGCAGCCCTTTGGTGGGGGGGCGGAGGATGAGAGGCAAAATCCATATGTAGCTTAGGCTGCCTGGAGCTCTTGACCATCTTCCCCCAGAGCTGGAATCAAAGGTTGTGGCACTGCAGTCAACCAGCCAAGATACTTTTATCCCAGTTGGTACTAATCTGCAGATATAAGAGCTTCAGCATTCTCATATTGTGCCTAAACTTGCCACCTAGTACCTCCCCACTCAGAAAATCAGCTACCTTTCCTTGACCCTGCTGTTTGTCAGGGGAGGAAGAAAGGCTTAGTATTAAGCTCTTCAGATAGCATTCACACAGGCAATGTCTGCCCAGCTGGCTGGTTTCCAACTGAGTTAAGTAACATGATTGATTTGGTAGATCTTTTCCAATTCTAAGTGGTTGAAATGTTACTCCAACTCAAGGTCTCTGTGGGTGAAAGGCTGTTAACCCTGAAATGTTGACATGGGTTCAAGCATGTGTTTACATGCTTAGGTGGGTTTGTGGGCATTTTAAGCTGTTACTGTAATCTGTGATAATCACGAGTTAAGAAAGATTTGAGGTGTTTAGAAGTAGGAAGGCTTATTTGGACTCACAGCTCCAGGCTTTTCAGTATGATTTGAACAGGCTCCATGCTTCGGCCTGTAGTGAAGCACACCACCATGGGAAGGAATGGGGAAGAAAAGGCTGCTTGGCTCATGGCGACCAGGAAAGGGGTGGGGCGGGGTCCCCAATCCACTTCCATTGTAATCCTCTTCCTAAAGGCTCTGCCACTTCTCCACCATGTAGTAACAAGCTGGTAGACCATTTTTTCTGACTGCTTGGTAACTTCTCTTTAATACAATCTACTTTGATAGTTCTTTCCCCTCCCCAACTCCTACCAAATCCATCTCCCTCTACATCCAACCTTATGTTTTTCCTCTTTCTCAAAAAAAAAAAAAAAAAAAAAAGACCCATAAAAACATAACAAAATCAAACAAGCAAAAGACCAACAAAATAACCAAACAAAAAAGTTCAAAACAAAACATGGGATTTGTTTTGTGCTAGCCAACTGCTTCTGAACACCGGGCCTGCCCTGGGGTGTGGTTAATCTACCTAGTCTTCACTGGAGAAATGTGACTTTCCAATTACCAGCTGGTATTGTTTGCAAACAGCTTCTTGGTTAGCGGTGAAGCTTCGTGTTCAACTTTCCTCCATGCTGGGATCTCTGTGGTCCTACGCATGCTATCATAGTCTCCATGACTTCCTGTTGGGCCCAGAAGACACTGTTTCTTTGAAGTATCCATCACCACCGGCTCTTCCAGTCTTCTGCCTCCTCTTCCTCATAGCTCCCTGAGCCTAGAGGGGAGGGGTTTGATGAAGACACCCCATTTAGAACCAAGTGCCCTGAAGTCTCTCACTCTGCACACTTCAGCTCCTGCCTCTGCTTTTGTGGAGTGCTGTGATGGTGAGCTACCACATTCAGTTTATCAGAGTGGTTTAAAGAAACGATGGCTTTAAAAAGTATTTTCCTGTATTCATTCCTCAGCACATAAGTGTTGTAAGCTTAAAAACAGCATATTTGGGGTTTACAATGTATTAGGATACTTGCTTTTAAAAACTGTTTCAGAGCCGAGTGTGATGGTGCACAACTTTAATTCCAGCACTCAGGAGGCAGAGCTATTCAGATCCCTGTGAGTCAGAGGCCAGCCTGGTCTACAAAGCGAGTCCAGGACAGCCAAGGCTACACAGAGAAACCCTGTCTCGAAAAACAAAACAAAAAATGGCATGCACGCCAACCTCATTATTATGCGACCTTGTTTCCATAGTTAACAATAGTAAAGCTACATATACATAGCAAAATAATTTTAAATAAGTTTATGATTATCAGTAAAAATCTGTCATGTATACCGATGTGATATTTACATACCTGGGGTTGTGTAAAATTTTTCTTTGGCAAAATGAAATCGAAAAGTAGAAACGTTTAAGTTCCGAATTAGAGAAAAGGCTTGATGCTGTAGGAATTAAATAAAAGCAAGAAACTCGGACAGTTGATCGAGTGCATTTTTAGTATGCATGAGGCCCTGAGGTCCAGCCCCAGCATCTTATAACCGTGGGGTGGTAGTTTGTTTATTCAGCACGCAGGGACGTGGAAGATGTAGGTTCAGAAGGGCATGGGCATCTGTCACCTCAAAGCGTTTGCGGCAAGGCAAGCCTGTATTATAGGACGTCTTGCAAATAAATAAATAAATGGCGTGCCCGCCACGCCACACACATCCCTGCTTTCTCCTTTGTCTTCCTCTCGAGGGACCCACGAAGCCGCTGGAGTTTCGAGTCTGACCAGAGGTTAGTTAGAACTGAGGCTGAGCTGGAAAACTGCAGCTGGCCAACCAGCCAACTGTGTCAAGAGCAGCTCAGGGATGCCCGCTGGCGCTGGGGTAGCAGCTAACATTCCGTGGCCAGCCAGAACCGAATCTCACTGTACACCAAGTCCCACATTGGCTCAGTAAACAAACCTCGCTCTTCGGGCCAATCACGCTTCCCCGCCTTCCGTATCCCCCCCGCCCCCCATGCCTGTACTGGAAACCTGACGCAGCTCAGAAACCTAGCGGGTCTTCTGAAAGCGACCTTTGCTCACACCGAGAATCCCCGCAGCATCATTGCCAGGGGCGGGCGAGCGCACGCCGGGGACGGGCCAATCGCCGAGCGCAGGAGGCGAGCGTCGCTCGCGCCCCACCCGGTCCGCGCGAAGGGTAAGCTCCTGGTACCCACCCCCTAATCCCCAGCGTCTCCCCCCCACCCCCACCCCACCCTTGCCCCCGCCCCGAGAACCGCGCAAGCGCGGGGGTGGGGGCGGGACGCGGGGGGGCCACGTCCAGCGGCGTAGACAAAGGCGGGCGTGCGCACGCTCTGACGTAGGCCTGGGCTGGCGGCGGGCAAGGCCCGGCGGGAGCGGCAGCCGCTGAGAACTGGAGCCGAGCCTCACGGCCGGTGAGTTGGATCTGGCCCTGCCGGAAGCCCCTGCCCGGCGTGCGTGGGGCGCGGGATGGAGGGCGGCGGTCAGCCAGAGGAGCGGCCGCTGCCCGGAGGTCCGAGATCCCTCCCTCCCGCCCAGCTCCTGTGTCCAGCTAGCCCCTCCGTTCTCTTCTTGTCTCCTCGCCCGGCCCTCTTCCCCCCTTTCCTGCCGCCTCGCTCCTTTGCTCAGCCTGCCCTGCTGCCCTCCCCCGGCCCTCCTCCCCGATCGCCTCCTCTCCTCTCAGCCGGCTTCTCTTGTTGTCAACCGACCACACTCCCCTCGCAGGCCGCTCGCCACCTCGGCCCTTTAAGGCCCTGAGCTAAGTAAGGAGCGTGGCTGAGAACCGGGCGTTAGATCACGTGGAAGCGCCTTCACCTGTGCTTCCCCCTGGAATGCTGCATGCACCCTTTCCGCCCCCCGGTTGTGCTTATACTTTTTTTTCTTTTTCGGGTCTGTCTCCTGTTCCTCTCCTCTCCCCGCATTTGAAACAGTGCCGGGCGCCAGGTTTGCCTCATCATATTAAGGCCAGTCAGTCCAGCTTCATTCTACATCGCTTTCCTGAGCCTCTTCTCCAGCCTTCTTCACACCCCAGTCTGCATGGACCCTAAGCCGTGGTTCCATGACCTCGGTGGCAGCATCCTATCTGAAAGTTTTACTTACTCACTTTCCATCTTATTTGGATATAATACTGGTGACCCAGAAGTTGGAGAGGCATCTATGTGAAATTGCCTGGTTTCGTGGATGTACGTTCTGTCCCGTATTCAACTCTTAATGCTTATTATCGTAGATGGCCTAGGAAGCAGCTGAGCTTTGGTTTGAGTTCGTTTTCCTTAATTTTAGCAGAACTTTAAAAATCTCTGCCGAATAGGAGCATTTCTTAAAGACTGTGTCGCAACCCCGTAAAAAGGGGGCATGAAAGTCACTTATAGCGAAATCAAAAACTAGACAAAACTAATGTAATCCTGCCTGCTGGGTGTGCTTTTCTCTTTCTGAGAGTAACTTTTCAGATCTGTATTTTGGAAGATTTCAGATATACAACAATAGTATTTCTAGCTGACATTTGCCCTTTATTTAGTCACAATAACAGCCATGGCTAATCTTGTGCCATCTACCTTGCCATTTACTTTAATTTTTTGAATCTCAGGAAGAAAAGAATTAGCCCTCCAGCCTGTCCGGGAGTATGGGGTGGGGAGTTTTGTTTACCTATGAGCTGTCTTCAGTCCCAGAGAAGTATTTGATAGCCAGTGAGCCTTTGCATGTCAAAAGTAGCTTAAGTTTCAAGGTAAAGATTATAACATTGCATAAAATCATATTTTATTTGTTGTTGGAAGATACCCTTGTTATGCAATGTAATGATGGTGGGGCGAGGGGCTCCTGTGGTGTGCCCAGGCCAAGGTGTTGCCCGCACAGCTGATCTGGATGAGGGCAGAGAGTGAGAGAAAGGGCACTCTTAGGACACAGAGTAAGCTGCTGCGGCCGGGGGTCCTAACATCAGCCCACACCTGGTACACATGTCATCATCGCAGGTCATGAGGTCCCTGAGGGCAGGGCTGCAGATGCCCCTGCAGGGCAACAACCCTACTTACTATTAAAAGCTGAGGGGATGGCTCTGAGGGTAAAGGGCTGCCCAAACCTGAAGTTCTGAGTTCAGATCCCCAGCGTCCGTGTGAAAAGTCACATGTGACGCTCACCTGTAATCTCACTGCTGGGAGGCAGACACAAGGGGATCCTGGGAGCCATCTGGTAAGGTCCAGGTTTAGGAATAGACCTTGTCTCCATGAGGTAGAAGGAATGGAGAGACGGCTCAGTCAGGAGAGGCTGAAAGTTTGCAGAGAGCCTGGATTTGATATCGGGCACTGTATGGTGGTTTACAGCTATCTGTAACTCCAGCTCCAGGTGATCCTACACGAACACACACACACACACACACACACACACACACACACACACACACACTCATTGTTTAATAAAACAGGGATGGAGAAGACAGCTGCTCCTGCAGAGGCCCTAGGTTTGATCGCCAGCATCCAGTAGTGGTTCAGAACTGCCCATAGCTCCAGTTCCGGGGATCTGGTACCCTCTTCTGGCCACAGACACCAGGTGTGCACAGATGCAGGTATGCACATATATACATGAAGGCAAAACCCTCAAACATACAAAATATAAAACACATTTTAAAACATTTTAAAGTAAGAGAATGACTAAGGAAGAGACTTGACTTCTGGGTTTCAATATGCCCATGTGATCCACCTGCCTCTGCCTCCCAAGTGCTGGAATTAAAGGCACGTGCTACCACGCCCGGCTTCGTTTTTGTTTGTTTGTTTGTTTTTGTTTTTAATGAGCCTTCATTTTAGAGGGATTTATTGGTCTGTTCAAATGCATAGTTCTAAAAGCCCAATATTGAAGCTAGGAAGAAGATCCCATTTTCTCAACTCTGCATTGGGTGGTTTTTTTTGTTTGTTTTTGTTTTCTTCTCTGCCACAGTAAAGTGCCACTTTCAGGTTGCCTTGAAAACTATTAGAATCTTCAACGATTTAGATGAGTTAACATGAGCTTTCCCAATGAAGTTCAGAATAGTACAGTGAAAATATGCTTTAATTTATTTTAAAAATAAATGTGGGGCAAAGGACAAGTTTTGATTTTTAGCTTTTAGGAGACTTCAGGAAACACTGTCTTAAAAATGGCTGGCAATGAGATATAAGAAATTTAGGTAACATTCACTGCTATTTAATAAAGTCACGAAAGGCATTACACTGGGGACATTGCGGCTCAAGTGATGGAGCACTCAGTATACTTGAGTCCCTGGATTTGATCCGCAACACTGCCAGGAAAATGTGTTAGCTTTTGTTTTAATAAAACATAGTATGCATTTCCTAGCAAACTCTATGCTATTAAATTCCTTATAAAGAAGGCCAATGAATTTTCAGTACAGTCATCACAACTATGACAGATACTGTTCTGAAAGCGCATTTTTAGGAAGTTTGTTGTTGGCACAGTATACAATAGCATTCACAACAAAATAAGATGGCGGCAGGATATCAGTTGTAAAATCTTGGGGACCACTGAAGGTGGTTTGTCATTGACCCAAATGCCCTTATGCAATGCTATAACAGTTATTTTCCCCCCAAAACAATATTGCAGCTAGGAAAGTGTCAGTACTACAAAGCTACCCACAGAGTTCCATGGCCCAATTAAAGGAGCTTCTTCACATGTGTTGAGTGGTTTGCTTGTTTATAGTAAGGGAACTGAGGTGCATACATGCAGAGGATAACTATTACCAAGATTTCTTACATAAGAAACCTGTCTCATGGGATGCTTTAAATGGGACAACTTCATTAAGTGACTCTGTATGTTGGTTCAGGGCTGGATTATTTTACAAAAGGACTAGGAATTGATTTATGAGTCTAACTATGCGAGTTAGACTCATAAGCCAACTGAAAAGTAATATAACTGAGTTACCTGGATCGCATTCCATCCATAGACAGCATAGGGCAAAACTCCTGAGTGTTGCCGACAGTCAGTCCATCTTCCTGCTAGGCACTCCTCTTACATCGCCCTCCCATCCTGTGTGATGGCTAATCGTAATTCAGTTGATTGACTGAGAAAGGCTTCGATTAGCAAAGCCCCCCCAGGGGGGTGAGTTAGTGAATAGGTTAGTCCCTCAGATTCATATGGTGGTGTTACTGAACAGCGGACAAAGGTGAGTCACTGGGGCCATGCCCTTCAGAGTGTGTCGTCTTTGTGTGTTCCATCTCTGCTGCCTGTCTGCCATAAAGTAAACAGCAATTCCATTACACACCCTTCTGCCATAATCTGCCCAAGCCTGTGGATCTAGGCAACCTTACACTGAACCCTCTGGGCCTAAGCCAAATAATTTTTTTTTCTCTTGAGTTACTCAGTTATTTTGGTCACAGTGACAAAAAGCCTAGCAATTGCATGGCTATCATTTCACTTGTATATCAGGGTTTTTTTGTTTGTTTGGTTGGTTGGTTTTGGTTTTTTACATTTAATGTGAGGATGTTCTCCAAGGAGTGCTGTGAATAAGCAAATCCTCGACTGTAGGGTACTGTAGATTCAGGCATGAGTATAGGCCATGTGCATATCGTGCATGGCTGTCAGTTTACTTTCAGGATGGCCGTTGATGAGTTTGTCACCAATACAGTAATTGCCATGGATGGCGCTGAGTGGGAAGCCGCTCCATCTAGGTGACACGGCGTCCTCGTCGGCTTTCAGTTCCACCATGCAGTGATTGAAATTGATCTATCCCCCTGGTCTCTGGCGCTTGAATACTTGGTGTCCACAGTTGGTGGCGCTGTTTGTGGAGGCTTAGGAGGCATGGCCTTGAGGTTCCGAGAGCTACATGTTCTTCCCACGTCAGTTCCCACTCTGCTTCTTAACTGTGGCTCAGGGAGTGAGTCTTCAGCATCCTGTGGCAGCTGTCATGCCTGCTGCCTCTGCTGTCCTCGTGGGCTTTTTAATCCCTCTACAACCGCAGGAGACAAACCTCTCCTCCTCTAAGTTGCCTTGGTCATGGTGTTTTACCTCAACAGTAGAAAAGTAACTAACAGAAAGGGTGACCAGAAGCAACTTTGGAGGAAAGGGTCACTGTTGATCAGTGAGGGACATGAGGACAGGAAGTGTGGAGGAAATGTGCTTCCTGCCTTGCTCAGCTTCCTTATACCACCAGGATCACCTACTCAGGGATGGGCCACTCATGGACTGGGCCTTCCCACATCAATTATTAGTAACGTGCGCCACCTACATGACCACAGGCCAGTCCGATGGAGATAAAGCCTCAGTTGAGGCTCCTTTTTCTTAGGTAACTGTTATTGAAACAAAGTTTCTCTCTCTCTTTTTTTTTTTTTTTTTTTTTTTTGGTTTTTCAAGACAGAGTCTCTCTGTGTAGCCTTGACTGTCCTGGACTCACTTTGTAGACCAGGCTGGCCTCGAACTCACAGCGATCCACCTGCCTCTGCCTCCCGAGTACTGGGATTAAAGGCGTGCGCCACCACGCCCGGCCCGACAAAGTTTCTCTTTGTAGCTCTGATTGCCCTAGAACTTACTCTGTAGAACAGGCTGGCCTCGAACTCTGAGATCTACCTGCCTCTGGCTCCCAAACGCTGGGGATTAAAGGTATTTACCACTGCAGCCCACTTCTCAGGTAACTTAATCTGTGTCAGGTTGATAAAAACTAACTGACAGAGTTGACCCCTTGTCTGCTTGACCCAAACATATCACTGTTAAACCATAGTCCTCCCTCTCTTGTTTATCCTGAGCCCTCTGTCACACTATGAAACAGAATTTTGGAAGTCCCACAGTCTTCAAATTTTTCTGAGACAGGATCTCGATTACAGTTGTTTTCAACTTTCCTAAGTCTGTAACCCTTTGATACAGTTCCTCATGTTGTGATGACTGCTCCCCCACCATAAAATTATTTTTATTACTACTTCATAACTAATTTTGTTACTCTTATGAATCTTAATGTAAATATCTGTGTTTTCTGATGGCCTTAGGCAACCCCTGTAAAAGGGTCATTAGGCCCTCAAAGGGGTCCTGACCCATGGGTTGAGAACCACTTCTCTGTTATGCAGTAGTCCTGAAACTTGTGTGTAAATCAGGCTGGACTGAAAACTCAGAGATCCACCTGCCTCTGCCTCCTGACTTGGTATTAAAGGCATATGCCACCATGCCTGGCAAATTTTTCAACATTTTAAAAAGATCAGGGTTTCTTCAAAAATTTATTCTCCTAACATTGTGCTCCTGTGAAATAAAAACAACATATATACTTTCTTATTTCAAAAGGAAAGATCCAGGGCACAGTTAAAATCAGATCAAAGCACTGGACATGGTGGCACATGCCTTTAATCTCAGCACTCGGGAGGCAGAGGCAGGTGGATTGCTGTAAGTTTAAGGTCAGCCTGGTCTGCATAGTAAGCCTAGGACAGCCAGGACTACACAGAGAAACCCTGCCTCCGGGAAAAAAATCAGATCAAAGTCTATGATCCAGCTATGTAAATAGCTCAGTGGTCCATAACTAGGAACTCACTCATGATCTCTGGCCTTAACTCACTTTTCCATCTCTAATGATAGGGAGAAAAAAAATACTTTCTTTTATTAGTTAGAAATATATTCTTTTCAGAGTTTCCCTTTTAAAGTTTTAAACTATTTACTAAAAATAATAAGTATATGTACAATTTTAATGTTTATGGTAGCTGCTTTGAAAAGAACATAAAAGTGATATGTTAGTTTGCTTTAGATTCCACAGTGTGTATGAAAAGATCACATTGAGACCTTTATATACAGTTGTCAACTAAAAAATTTAAAAGTTGGGCTGATGGGATTGTTCAGTGAGTAAAGGTGTTTGCCTGCAAGGCTGACAACCTGAGTTTGATCCCCAGGACGCACATGGTAAAAGAAGAGAACTGACTCCTGCAAGTTATCCTCCAACACACACATGCATGCGCATACACACACACACACACACACACACACACACACACACACTTCAAATTTTAAAATAATTTTTAAAATTAACCTCATCTGTTTACTTACAGTGTTGAAGATTGAGCCCAGGACCTTGCACATTGCTAGACAACTATTCCACCATTGAACCAAGCCCCCATCCCTTGAGTTTTTGAGATAGAGTTTAATGCGGGCGTGGTTCAAGGTCTCCACATAAGTGGCTTTCCTAAGATTTGGGATTGCAGTACTTGTGGTGTCTCCTCCCTTGAGGACAGTGACTCACATACCCAGCCCTGAGTATATGTGTGTTTGTGTGTGAGTGCTGGAGCTAGGGCCTCAGTCCTTGTGTCCTTGGCAGCCTCTTACTCCTGAGCTGTGTCCCTTGCCCTTTATTTAAGTGTACAGACTGAGACAGGATCTAATTCTGTAGTCCTGGCTGGCTTGAGCCTCACTATGTAGACCAGGCTAGCTTCAAACTCAGAGATCTATGTGCTTCTGCCTCCTAGGCTCTGGGATTAAAGATGTGTACTCCCAGACCCAGCTGCTGTGCTAATTTTTAAAACAAAGTCTCTAGTTCAAGCATTCCTGAAATTGACCACTGTAGCCCAGGCTGGCTTCAAACCCATGATCCTCCTGGCTCAACCTTTCTTTCAAGTGTTGAGATTTCAGCCCCAAGCCAAAACATCCAGCTCAATCTTTCTTCTTTGAATTGGCCTTGAACAAAGCAGAAACCATCACAGTATGCTTTGAAAGGGGCTCTAGCGGGCCTGAGAATGGCAAACGTGGCGCCAACAATTTTCGCTTCACCTTTCTCCTCCGTTCCCTCTGCCTTGCTAGACTGTTAGATCACATTCCTGAAGCTAGCCACCGAGGTCTGCTCTCTTAATTGGCCACTTTCTCCTCCTGAGGCTAACTATCAAGGTCTAGATATCAAATTATTGAAGTCCAGCAATCAAAACTCCCTTTGACCTTGCCTAATTAACACCTTGCCCAATCAAAACTAACCTACTCATCCTAACATGGCGTTCCTCCTTTCCCTTTGTAAAATGCCATTTGCCCAAGGGCCACTTCTGTCTCCTCTATCCAGAGGCCGTCCATTGTCCCTTCAGGGCAAGCATTCCATCCCCCTTTCCCTTGTCCTCTGTCTCCTCTCCTTGTCTCTTCCTCCCTACCCTTTGTCCCTCTCAAATAAATCTCCTTTATGCTGCGAACTTTGACTTGGGGTGTCTTGTGCCGATTTTGAGGTCCTTCCTGTTTAGTCAAACATTTTCTAAATTGTATTTTGTATTTCCACTAGACTAGGTGTACAAGGAGTTACAATTGCTGTACATCCCATATTTCATAAAGCTGCTGTTTTAGTTTTACATATGCTCATGAACATAAAATGGAATCTAATAATTAGAATTTCCATTCCCCTAACATAATATGGATCGCCTTTCCGTGACTACTTGCCACTCACATGTCCTCTCTAGGTGTCCAGATGTTATCACCACTAATTATGCTATTATTATCACTACTTAGCTACCATTGAGTTTGTTACTGACATCTAAAAATGGTTATTGAGAGAGAGAGAGAGGAGAGAGAGAGTGTGTGTGTACACATGCACAGGAGTTTCTGTGTGTTCTATAGTGTAAGGTTAAGTTGAACAACTTGTCAGTTCTATCTCCACCTTTCTTAAGACAGGATTTCACTATGTAACTCTAGCTGGCCTGGAACTTACTATGTAGACTAGGCTGGCCTCAAAGTCACAGAGAGCTGCCTCCTCCTACTTTGAGCTGCCATGTGATTGCTGACATTTGAACTCAGGACCTCTGGAAGAGCAGCCTGTGCTCTTAGCCACTGAGTCATCTCTCCAGCCCCTACTTTGAGTTCTAGGATTAAAGCTGTGCACCAACATTCCCAGCTGGTTCTCTCTTTCCATCATGTGATTCCCAGGGATTGAACTCAGATCATTAGGCTTAGTGACAAGCACCTTTATACCCTGAGCCATCTCCTTGACCTTATTACTGGCATTTAAAAATAACAACAAAAAGACAGCTTTTTGCATAAGGATTCAAACATAGAAGCACTGTTATTGAACTGCTTTGTTACGTGTGTTGCTGATTTGAACTTAGGCTCTTTTGGCTTTCACAGCAAGTGCTCATCTCACTAGGCCCCACATTCTCCTTTTTAGTTTTTTGTTTATTTTTTTTAAAGACAGAGATTCTCTGTTTAGAGTTGGCTGTCCTGGACTGTCTTTGTAGACCTGGCTGGCATCAAACTCGCAGAGATCTGCCTGCCTCTGCTTCCCTGGGTGCTAGGATTAGAGGTGTGTGCCACAGCCCCAGCTCCTTTTTAAAATTTTAAGATTTATTTTTATGTGTATGAGTGTTTTGCCTGCGTGTGTATAAGCACCATATGCACCCAGTGTGCCATTTAAGGCCTAAAGACAGTGTTGGTCCCCCTGAAAGTAGAGTTAAAACAATAAACCGTGTGTGTGTGTGTGTGTGTGTGTGTGTGTGTGTGTGTGTGTGTGTGTCCATGTGTCCTATACTATGTATGCATCATGTGCATGCAGTGTCTGCAAAGGCCAGAAGAGGGCATCTGATACCCTGTAGCTGGGGACAGATGTTTGTGAACAACCAAGTGAATGCTAAAAAACGATCCTGAGTCCTTTGCAAAAACAAGTGTTCTTCACTGCTGCGCCGTCTCTCCAGCCTATGTGTTTTCTTTTCTTGAGTGGATGAAAAACAAGGTTAAAATACTTGTTTTTCTCTAACTTCAAGATACTTTGCTTTTTGGAGTATACTCACTGTACCATGTCACTTACCCAGTGCTGACCCTAGTGAGTTGCGAATGGAGGCTTGGAGAGGGAGGAATGACAGGGACAGAGACAGATAGGACAAGACCCTTAACCCAGCCCCAATCTTCTTCCTGCTGAGCTGAGTCATCTTTTGCCTATTGTGACGTGACACTATCTTGAATAATTTCTCTTACCCAGAGCTGATTTCAAATGTACGCATATGGGTATTTCTTCAGGCTCGCTTTAACTTAGTCTCGTGCTTCTCTGTGTCTCGGAAACAACTTCCTACCGAGCTGCAGCAACCCATTGAAGCCATCTTTGACCACTAGTAACAGTTAACATGAAATCAGCCCAGCTGTGCCTGGAAGTCATGTCTGCCACCACGTCAGACATGAGCGTTTGATAGGTCTGTAGTTTAGCCTACCCAGAAGCAAATGTGAAAGTAAAGCCAGGAGCAGAAAGCTCTGCGGCATGGTACTGCTTCGGTTCTGTGGTTTGTCTTAGTTAATGTTCAGCCCTCAGAGCTCATAAAATGCAGAGGTTTGAGGTTAACTTATAACTTTGTGGTCTGTCATCAGCTTGTTGCCTCCGGCTTTGAAATGATAACTAATGTTTATACTTTTGATTTATCAAGCATTAAACCAGTATCTTGATCTGGTTGACTGATACTGTTGGCAGAGATTTGAGGTATGTATGTTCCACAATGTAAAAAAAGAGATTGGTAGACAAAAAACTCCATGTTCCCACTTACTAGTTTTTATTAACTTAGTCTTTTAAAAATAAAATGCACATACTGTACAATTTATCCATTTAGCACACACATTTCTCTCTGCTTCTGAGATATAGAGTCCCGCCTGCATGTTTCTGTCTCTGAACTATGTCATGCCTTCCCTCCATGATAAAGTAAAACTTGAAACTGAGCCAAAGTAACCACCCACACACAGAAAGCATCCAGTGCAGTAGTTAAGAGAACGGATATGTGCAAGGATCCCCAGAGCGAGCTTAGGACCTCATTACCTTGTGGAGCGCTCATCCCTTTTAGCTGATAACCCGTCTCTCCACTGTTCTCTAGTCCTGGCCACCATGACTCTATTTCTGTCTTTTTTTTTTTAATTAAATATTTTTATTTTTACATTGATATTTATATTATTATTTTTATTTACTTATTTATGTTATTACACATAAATACACTAAGCTACCTATAGCAAGAAGGACCATGACACAATCCGGAATTACATAAATGTTACATATTTCTGTCTTTATAGATCTATTTATTACATCTAAATGAACTCATGTAACTTACAGTCCTTTGTGTGATATTTGGAAGGTACTGATCCACAGAAGAGGGCATTGAATCCCCTGGAAAATGGTAGTGAGCCTCCATGTGAGTGCTGGGACTGGAACTCAGAGATGCGGGCAGAACAGCCACCAAATAACCACGGAGCCGTCTCTCCAGCTCTATATTGTGCTAAAATGTATGCCCCATAGCTGCTAATAATACCAATCCTCTACCTTAAGGGTGACCAGATGCCCTTTTTCTAGATAACAAGCAGCTTAATCTCATCTTCTGAGTGATCCCCAAAACAATGATTTTACCAATTGTATTCCTACGATACAGTTTCCTATCTTTCTTATCAGTATACTTAAATCTGTTTACATTTCCTTCTCCTTTTGCTACTTACAGAGTTAGATCCCTTTTACTTATGGATATATGTCATCAGAGATGGCTAGTGGGTTTTGCAGGTTATATGTGGTCTTTGCTGAGTTTATTGGTAATAATCCTGAGCCCAGCTCCAGCTGCACATTAGAATCACTCAAGCTTCGTAAAATTACTTGCTTTTTGTTTCTTTTGAACATGAATCCCGATCTACTTGGGGCTTTCTCTAGTTAGCGAGAAGCTCTGGTGAACAGGCCTGCCATGAGGCAAGTGTTAATTTCTTTCACGGTAGTTTGGAAAGATAGACGCAGTGGTGAGTGAGGGCTAGGAGACAGAGCCTTGTTCCGATTCCTAGTCTGCCACTCACTGGCTGTGACCCTGGGAAGCTTTGTCTCCTCAGCCTAGTACATCAGCTGTCAGTATCCCCTCCCGCAGAGATTCTGGCTACTTTTGTCTAGACTGAGGTCTCAGTGACTCACCTGTCCATCCTGATGGAGCCATTAGTGGACCTAGACTAGGCGTGCCTGAGTCTCCTGAGCCTACATTGCCTCCAGCCCTGCCATCTGTGCCGTGGCCGATGTCTGTCTGTCTTGGTTCAGAATGACTGACAGTCCTATGTTAATCTAAGCATTCACAGTGTGGTGCCTTTAAGCACCAAACATTTTCTTCCCTTGGAGGTGTTTTCACCCAGGTTCACTGTGCAGGCCATGGTATATATTTGTTTATTATGTCCTAATCTCCTGTTTGGGTTCTTTTACTGAAACATATTTATACATCATTATGGCATACATTATGGTAATCCCATACATGCTTGCAGTTTAGTGATGCCAAGGTAAATAAACATTTCCATCTCTTTAAACAATCATTTTATGTACTAGAAATTCCATACCTTTCCAACCACTTTGAAATATATTATAGGTTATTTCAGCCTATTGTGCTTAAAAACACAGAAGTTCTTCCCTCCAGGTGGGCTTTGACATCCTTGTTTATGTATTTTCCATCACACTTATTTGCTCTTTGGTATATGTGTAAAAGTAACTTTCATTCACCTGATTTAATTGTCGTCTTTGAGGCTTACTGCCTCCATCTGCTAACTTAGGCCTAGTCCTGGAAGCTTCTAGCCTTTGTACAAGCTAATCTAGGTCTAGAATGTTTTCATCCTCTAAGACTTACTGCTGAATAAGCTCACCCTTTCTAGCTCTTTCTGAACTCTCCATGGCTGGTTCAACTCAGCTGTCTCGCTCAAAACTCCTCTCCAAGCTGACTGATGCAGACTGGCTTCTCTCAGCTTCTGACTTCACCTGCTTGGCCTCACACTGACTTTGGCAATATGTTCTAATTGTGTCTCCTCATCCTCTGGCTCGTTCTGTCTTCACCTGTGTCTAGCTTGGTCTCTCTAACCTGTCTCTGTACACTTGTCCTGGTAAAAACTACCTCCTCTCTCTCTCCCTCTGCACTGCTCTCCTAAGTCCTCTTTTTCCTATCTCTTTTGGAAAGAGTTAGGCGTCTCCTACATCTGGCTCAGTCTGTCAAGTCTTTCTCTGATTTATCATTCTGTCTGCTCCTCAATTAGACATCACTTTCAAACATCATTGCTTCCTTCCTTCTACAGACTAACTTTACCTTCTGTATTCCATCCAGATGGGCTACACAGACGTAGGTCTTTGGATGTTATGCCTTGCCACAGCAGCCATGTTTCTGGATTAAAATTCCTCTCCATATATGTGTGGGCACACGTGCTCTGGCCAGCGCACAGAGACAGCCTGTGGAAGTCAGTTCTCTCCTTTTAGGAACTGAGCTCAGGTCATCGTCTTGGTGGCAAGTGCCTTTACCTCTGAGCCATCTAGTGGCCCTGGTGCCCCTTACTGAACTCCTTCACACCTCACTACCCTAGTCTTCTGTCTGGAGATGACGTGAGTTATGACAGCCAAACATCGTTAAATGTGCCCATTGGGATGTAGACACAATCAGCCCTGGTTGAAAACCATTGCTTTCATGTATTCTTAGTGTACACTTCTGTAAGTAGTGGTGCTGAACTTAAGGTACCCACATGTAAGCTTTATGACAGGCTAACTCACTCTTCAAAGAGATTGTAACATGGCATGTTAACTCTTTAACCAGTGGCATTTGAAAGTATTTTATAATTTATAATCAACACAGTGGTTTGGTAAAATTTACTATAGTACTGTTGTTGGTTGGTTGATTTGGTAAAATTTACTGTAGTACTGTTAGTTGGTTCGTTGGGTTTTAGTTTGTGTTTTTGAGACAGTCTTATGTATTCTAGGCTTTCCTCAAACTTACTATATAAGTAAGGATCCGTGAACTGCAATCCTCCTGCCTCAGCCTCTGGAGTTCTAGGATTACATGCATGGGCCACCACCTGCCTTACCATAGAGGTTTAAATCATATTTGTTGTTGTTTCATAGTTATCTTTTTCCCCCTTGTAGTTGAGTACTTGCTGCTTGCTGGAAATGTAATTTCTTACTACTTTTGTTTGTGTGTGTGGATTTTGTGCCTATGAAATACCTTTACCTCTAAGACTACTTAAAATTTGGTGTCCAGACTCAAAATAATGTTGCTGTGGTAGCTACCAATTGTAGATGAAAAGAGGATGTCTGTCTTAGACTTCTGGGTTAAGTCCGTCAGGGCAGGAAGCCAAGCAGGAAGCTGCTTGCTGCAGGCTTGCTCATTTATGTGAACTAGCTTAGATAATCCAGGACTGTTTGTTCAGGGAATGATGCCACCTTGTGTCAACTAGCAATGAAGACAGTCCCAACAGACGTGCTCATCGTGAGTCTGGTTTGAGTAATCCTTCTTGTCACATCTGTCTGTGTGAAGGTTGTGTATAGATGACAGACAGCTAACTAGGGCAATTATTGGGGAGAGGGGAAATAGTATGAACTGTTAATTGGCATTTAATGTGTGATGTACTTTGTGTGCTGAAAAATGCATCTATCTCTGTGTGGTCTAAGCAACCTAAATTTTAGTGTGTGTGTGTGTGTGTGTGTGTGTGTGTGTGTGTGTGTGTGTGTATGGAAACATAAAGATCAGAGAACAGCTTTTTCCTTCCATCCAGAGATCATACTTGGGTCATTGGGTTTGCACAGCAAGCACTTCTGTCTACTGAGCCGTCCCAGCAGCCTTAACTATTTATTTAGAAAATGCTCATATGGCATTTCTCTTTACATATTCTGACAGTAGTGGTCACCTGATGAAGATATGGTATTTCTCAGAATGCTTTCTGAGAATATTGATTTCTGTGTGTAGGAGTGACAATAGCCCCTGCCACGTACCTATAACCTGATCTGACCTGGCATAGAGTTTTAAATAAATTTAATAATTTATTTCCCAACCTTTTCTGGGGCTCCTGTTTTCCTACATAGCCAGCATGAAAGTTTGAAATAATGACTTTGTGTTTGCTTTTTCACTTGACTCTCATCTATAGGTTATTTGTTCACTGACTTAACATAATATTCAGCACATACATGTCCAATGAGTATGTGCTGAATTAGTCATTCCAAGAATTGAGGACATTTGGAGACATAAGAAGCCCAGATTCGCCTTTAATCCCAGCACTCAGGGAGGCAGAGGCAGACAGATTACTGTGAGTTCAAGGCCAGCCTGATCTACAAAGCGAGTCCAGGACAACCAAGGCTACACAGAGAAACCCTATCCGGGTGGGGGAAAGGGGGCAGTTTAGCTGGCTCTGACTACAAACTACTTCCTTTCTGACAGACTCAGAACTAGTTGGTTCTTGTTTTTTTGGTTTTTTGTTTTTGTTTTTTTCTGAAACAGTGAGTTGGGTTTGGGGGGGGGGGGACAAGGGGACTTTTGTTTGATGTGATTCTTAGTGTTTGGCAGGAATCTAGCTGTAAAAACTAAGAAAGTAAGTAAATACAAATTAATGGCTTCCCTGCCACACACCCTTAAGAGATCCTGTTGTTTGTTACTTGAGGCAAAGTAATACTTGCTTCTAAATGTGTAGTTTTCTGGTACCTCAGTTACTTCTGACTTTATATTTCTCCTAATCCTCCAAAGTGTGTAGGAAGTTATTGTATAACTGCAGTGTGTATATTGTTTCCTTGACTTCTAAGAATTTAGTGAGTATTGGTGTTGGCCAGAGAACTTGTCAGACTAGTTCAGGGTTCTCTGGCTTGGAGTCAGCTTTTATGAGCAAGTGCCCTAGGAGGGGCAGGCTGAAGGGAGAGGTCACTATCTCTCATGGGAAAAAGGATAGTTACAAGCCATTTCTGTGAAGGCCAGTGCTCAATACTGTAGACTTTCGCAGGCCATGGTCTCTGTCACACATCCTCATATCTCATTAAAGTTGTAAGAGCCATACCAAGCTTCAACGCCTTATGAA
Source organism: Acomys minous (assembly GCF_964271855.1). Classification (NCBI taxonomy): domain Eukaryota; kingdom Metazoa; phylum Chordata; class Mammalia; order Rodentia; family Muridae; genus Acomys; species Acomys minous. The sequence continues at coordinate 14,217,879 of NC_140497.1, read as the reverse complement.
ACAAAGCATAGTCAGTAATGTGTGGTTGGCCAACTCTTGAGCTAAGTGAAGAAATGAGTGTGTTGCTACATGTGTTTATTTTAGTGTTTTGGGGACATGAACCCAGAATAACCTTGAGAGTTCTCAGTTGATTGTAATACAAAGAATGTCAAAACTTTGACATGTGGGGTCAAAACTGATATGTGACAGTCACGCTGGGCCCATGGAAGTCGGCGTAACCTTGGCCAGTGGGACAGAGGGCTCTTGCTGCATCTTCTTATAGGAGTGCTGGCCAAAGGGAGCAGGGGCCAGGGTAAGAGGGGCAGTGGAGTGGAGCTGTAGCTCTTGAATTAGGCCAGGCCCTGACAGGTGTCAGGAACACAGTGACGCAAATTCCTCAGTCACTTTGGGGATGTGGTTAGAAACCTGGCATGTATAATGAGTTTGGGCAGTTTATAAAAACGAAAAACAAGACACACATGTACTTGGATTCTGAGAACAGCAAGTTCTAATATGTGATTCCAGATCTGCCCTGTGGTTTTTTTGTTTTTTGTTTTTTGTTTTTCCTTTATAGGAAGTCTTATAGCACCTGGCATAAGTGAGACACTGATTATTTCAGGGTAGTTTGGAATGTAAGAAGCCATAAATGTTGTTAAAGAACTTGAGATAAGAGATGGTCCCTTGTCTGGATTTCTGCAGAACTAACATGTGTGGTCCTAGGAGATTTAATTAATCTTCTGTATCTTACTATCCTCGTTTGTAAATGGTAGTGGTGACAGCCACACCATAGAGCTTTTAGTAGAATAAATGAAGAGTGTGTGGATGATGCTTTTAGCTTAGTGCCTTTGGTGTTGTAATCATTCAGCAAATATTGGCAATAATTGAAAGTGGAAGAAGCGGTAACGAGAAATAGGAACAATTGTTTGTGAGTCAGTGACACTGAAGTAGTGTGTTAGGTTTAGCATTTGACTACTAGCCATATGGGAAGATGCTGGGAACAAAGATAGGAGAACTGAATCATTTCTACCTCATTTCATTTAGTAATTAGAAAATGGAAGTAAGATATGTTGATAGGAAGGAGATAAATATATGGGATAACAGTTTTATTACATTTATTTTGTGTGTGTATGTGTACGTTTGCTTGTGCCATGGTGCTATGTAGAAGTCAGAGGACGGCTTATGGAGATTAGTTCTTTCCTTGTACCATGTGGGTTCTGGGGACCAAACTCAGGGGCTTAAGCTTAGTGGCAAATGCCTTTACCCACTGAACTACTTAGCCAGCCCTGAGATAACACATATTAGCTCATAAAACACTGATCAGCATTGGCAGTGAAGTCAGTACCCATTTGTTTAAGTCCTTGAACTGTATATTGGGACAAAACTGAAATGTGAGTTCTGGGGAAACAGACACTTGTGCCAGTGGCTGAGATGTAGCTCTGTTAGAGGGTCCTTGCCCAGCACAGTCAAGGAGGGCCCAGCTTCCATGCCGAGCATCAGATGGTAAGCACTTTTGCTAGGAAGATTTGATAGAATACTCCCAAGTACAGAACTTGCATTGGTAACTTGTAATTTGGAATGAGTGCTATTTATTGGACTAGTTTTATGATTTTTAAAGGCAACAATGTAGTGCAGTAGACTGAAAGGGCTTAATTTCTGTTCTATTTCTAGGAATTTTGCTGGTACTAAATCATGTATGGTAGTATGTAAGAGCAGTATTTAATAAAAAGATGAAATTAGTAGTGTCTAGTCTTAGGAGACAGCCTACGTTAATCCTGGTTTGTTCTTACAGTTGCTAACTGCACATGCACTGAGTGGAGGGAGCTCTGTTTTCACTGATAGACAAAGTAGAAAGCAGAGTGAAGAACAGTGTTCCTTGTTAAAAATGCCTTCATTTCTGTTGTCTGCTCCTGACAGGAACAGTAACGAATGCTTTCCTGTGTAAATAGCAGTTATACTGGGAAGAAGACAAAGCTAATCCTACCATTACATCTGTTATGAAGAACTAATCCTGGGTAACTATGGGACAAATCAGAAGGAGATTTACATTTTACATTATACCCTTACCTTTCAAAATGTGTACTATCAAAAGTTGGCGTGGCCACAGTTGGCCTCATTGCAGCTTAAAACACTGGAAATCTCCATTTTTCTCCCATGTATGTACCTGTTAGCTGCTCTCTTTTAACTTTGATGCCTAGAGAAACAGGCTAGGCATTCGCCCTGCCACGGCTCTCCCTTGCCACACACATGGAAGCGTGTGAACACTTCTCCTCTTGCTTTGTGTGACTGATGGTGTTTCTGTTTCCACCCCCAGCTCTGGCAGCATGTAAACAACCCTTTGCCAAGAACCCAGGTCACCGCTGAGAAGGCTGCCTTAAGGGAGAAGAATATCAGAGGACACCAATGCCAGGCGTGTCTGCAATAGTGCTCGGTACAAGCAGCATGAGACATTCTGTGCCAGCCTCTGTGTGCTACTGGCAAAAGCTGGGGCTCTCCGGGTAGGAGCGTCCTGGGGCAGCCAGCACCAGGAGCCCCCACGGGAGCATGGGACCACCTATGAACTCTTAACAGTGAACTCAGGTTTGGTTTATGAAGGAATATTAAGTAAACGTTACTTAATTTCTACATACTGACGCTCAGAAGCCTTTGGTGTGAAGTGCCAGCAGCTACCCTTGTCTACTGGAGTTGTCAGGATTCTTCTGCTGCCAAGGTGAGCTCTTCTTGGTACTTCTGGCAATACAGATCTTTAGGATAGATTTCACCTGCTGAATGCTTTGGGGCAGAAGGAAAGTAAAACCTTGGAAGCAGCCACATCGCCGAGCAGAAAGCTCTCCCTTGCTACTCGCTTGCCCGGACACTCAGTCTGGACTTGGGTGCTGTTCCTTAAGCCTGTCCTGCCTCGTTCACACAGACTATCTGCCCGGAAGAGAGACCTAGAGTTTTTGGGGTGCTCCTGTGACCCTTTCTACTACTCTGCACTACAACTCTGTATTCAGGCAGCCGGATGACATGAACTTTGAGATGGAGTTTGTCACCTGTTGGGGACTGGCTGCCTTTCCAAGGCTTGTGCTGTCAGAAGGGACCATCTGAAGGACGCGTCTGTGTGTGGAAAGGAGGCCACCAGCCTGACCTCCATCCTCCACCATGTTCCTGTTGCTGCCTTTTGATAGCTTGATTGTCAACCTTCTGGGCATCTCCCTGACTGTCCTCTTCACCCTGCTCCTCGTGTTCATCATCGTCCCTGCCATTTTTGGAGTCTCCTTTGGTATCCGAAAGCTCTACATGAAAACACTGTTAAAGATCTTTGCGGTAAGTTGTGCTGTTGTGATAGGCTTCCTCACAGGGATGAGAAGGGGGTCCCTTCACCTCGTGGGTCAGACTGGGGCCTCGACACTGGAAACTGCCTCCTACAGATCAGGTAGTAGGAAATAAGGCTTCTGCTTATGGGCTCCTTTTTTCCTCTCCCAGGAATCTGAGGTAGATCCTTGCATTCAAGCAAAAAAGATGCAGAGAAAGCTCATTTGAATTATTTCAGAAGGACAGAGGGTACATAAGGACCTGACCTGCTCAGCAGAACCGGTTGTGTTAAATGGGAGCAGATGAGAAGTAGCAGCTCCTGGTGTTGAACTGTGCTACAAGATTTTACTGTCTAGACAAAGTTGCTGCTTTAGTTGCAGAATCTGTTTTAATAGTCACCAGATCCTCAGGAATTCTTTTCCACAGCTGAAACTGCATAATTTGAGTCATATACCATGATAATATATTACACTTGCTCATGTGACATCTTGTTGTTTATTTGGTTTGATTTGATGGTTCTAGGGATCAAACCAAGGGTCGTTGGCATGCTTTGCAAGCACTTTACAGTTTTTAAATAATTTTTCCATTTTTAGTTTTTTTGAAATCTGTTTTATCACTGTCCTTACAAGAATGCGGTGGGGCTAGAGAGATGGTGCAGAGGTTAAGAGGATATGCTGCTTCTTCCAGAGACCTACATCCAGTAACCTATAACCACTGAGCCCTCAGTTCCAGAGGAATCCAACACCTCTGACCTCTGTGGGGCCTACACTCATGTGCACAGACACACATGTGCACACGTACGTATGTACGTACGTACATACATACATATATATATACATACATACATAATTAAAAATGATAAAAAGTTTGAAATTGAAGTAAAATAAACAATATAAATCCATTCTAAACACAGTTTAGTTGCATTCAGTATGTTCATATTACACATCCACCACCTCTTGTAGTACCACATTACCAATTAAAAGGAAGCTCTTAAACTGTCCCAGGACTGAGGAAGATTACTAGTTCAAAGTCAGTCTGAACTGGTTCCTTCCTGTGGATGGAATCATACATGGCGCACACTCTCTGGCTTCTTTGACTTAGTATTTCAGAGCTCTTCTGAATGGCAGCAGTTGTCAGGACTTTGTGTGTTGTGTGTGGTTGAATAATAGCTCATTGGGTGTCTGTACTTGGTTTGTTTATGCATTCATCCACTGATGAGCTCTTTCCACTCTTGGGCTGCTGTCAATAGTACTGCTGTGGACGCCTGTTGAGAGTGCCTGTTCTCAAGTCAGTTTATGTTACGTTTTTATTCAAATATGTTCATGTTTTTGACTGTGTGTGGGAACACATGTGTGCATGTGGGGACCTGAGGTTGATGTGTCACCCATCTTCCTCAGTCGCTCTTCCACCTTATTTATTGAAACAGAGTCTCTTAGTCAAACCCAGAGCTTGCTGACGTCTGTCAGTCTCTCTAGCCAGTATGCTGTGGAGATCCTGTCCCTGACACCTGAGGCTGAAATTATAGGTGGGCCACCATGTCCCTCTGGCATTCGTGTGTAGGTTCTGGGGCTCTGAATTCTGGTCCTGATGCTTGCGTGGCAAGTGCTTTAAGCACTGGGTCATCTCTCCTGACCCTAAAAATCACCACTTTTAAAACAGAAGTAAGAGCTATAAATATTGGGCTCTTTTTTGTTGCTTAGTTCATCTTGGATGGCATGGGTGAGACAAAAAGCCTAGAAGACTCGTATGTATATCCTTTCCTCAGTATGGAGAGCCAACCAGATGGCTCCTGCGTGAAGGCTGGCAAGCCTGGTAACCCGAGTCCTATCCCTTAGCCCGTATGGTGGAGGGAGAGAATCGACTACCTGAAAGTTGTCAGCCTTTGGCCTCCACTCATGCACCGTGGCAAGTAGATAGATAGTGTATTAGTAGGGACCTCTGGAAGAACAGAAATGACAGGGTGGGCGGGTGTATAGATGAATGGATGGATCGATAGATAGACAGACAGACAGACAGACAGACAGACAGACAGCCGGCTGGAGATGGGGGCGGGGGGAGATAATGGATTAATTGAAGTGGCTTACAGGCTGTGGTTCAGTGACTGGGTTACTATTGCTGTGGTAAAATACAAAGCAGTGTGGGAAGAAAAGGCTTTATTTCACTGACAGTTACATAGAACCACAGTTCATCATCAAAAGCAGTGAGGGCAGGAACCTGAAGGTAGGAGCTGCTGCACAGAGCAGGGAGTAGTGCTGCTAGGGGATTTATTCTTTCTTATAAAAGCCTGGACTACCATCCCAGGGTGACCCCACCCACAATATACTGAACCCTCCCTATCAATCACTAATTAAGAAAATGCCCTATAGGCTTGCCTACAGCTCTGTCTTATAGAGGCGTTTTCTCAGCTGAGGCTCCCTCCTCTCAGATGACTCTAGCTAGTTTCAAGATGACATAAAACTACCTGATGCATCTGGCGAGTCCAGCAGTGGCTGTCTCTGAAGGACAAAGGCCAAGAATCTGATAGTAGTTGAGTCCAATAGGCTAGGTGTCTCCACTGGTCTTCAGTGTATTGGGAATCCTGAAGAAATGTGTTCTGATGCCAGTGAAGGAGCGCCTCAGCAGCAGGACAGATGAACTTGCTGATGAGAGTGAGGGCGAGCAGGCAGAAAGCAAAAGCTACCTTCTTCCAAGTCCTTTTATGTGGGCTGCCACCAGAAGGCGTGCCCCAGATTTAGGGTGGGACTTACCACCTCGAGTACTTGAGGGTTGCTCCAGTCACGGGTGTGCTGGGATGCTTGAGTTTTAGTTCATTCCAGATGTTCTCAAGTTGATAGCCAGGTAAAATCCCTTGGGGGATAGAGTGTTGGAGGTCAGATGCATGCCAGGTTTGCTCTGCCACTCAGCACATAAATCCTTTTTGTAATTTTGTTTTTAAAATACATAATCAGGAGCTGGAGAGATGGCTTGGTGGTTGCGCGCTTGCTGCTTTCTCAGAAGACTTGAGTTTGGCTCCCACACCCATGTCCGGCAGCTTACGACTGCCTGAACTCCAGATCCACGCAACCTGATGCCATCACTTGGCCTTTGCAGGCACTATGTTCACATGCAGGATGCATTCCCTGATAAAGATAGTGAGGATAATGTTAAGTAGAGACCATAAGATACACTTTGGAATCATTAAGTGCTTACTGTAACACGTGTAATCTTAGGCTACCAGAGAGTACACGGCTTGAAATCTGGGCTCCGGGCACAGTGATTTACAGTAGGGATGGAAACAGTTCTTAATTTGTAGCCTCAAGATAAAGCTTACTGGGAGAGTTCTTGCCTAGCATGTCCTAGCCATAAAAACATGAAAAACCCAAAAAACATGAATTTTTTTTTCAAAAATTATATTTTCAGCCAGTTATGGTGACACATGCTTTTAATCCTAGCACTCAGAAGACAGAGGCCAGCCAAGGCCACATAGTAAGATTCTGCCACTGAATTAATTAACTAATTAATTTGCACTCCTTGTATCTTCAGAGGTATATTTCCAGGTTTCAGAGGCCTCACAGTGCCTTACGGACTGTTACAAACAGGCTGTATGCCAGAGAAAAGGGTGAGCTAGAAAAGGCTTGGTGTATGTCAGCAAAGGCATAGGGTGGTTCTGGAATTCTTTCATCTTTGGTGTCCTGAGCTGATCTAGTGTGTGTATGCATGCATGTGTGCATGCATGCGTGTACTTAATACATGCTAGGCATGCACTCTGCCGGTGCGCTCAATCCCCTAGATTAATCTTAATGGACTCAAGAAATTGACCCTACTTTTATCAGTGACAGTACTTAAGAGATACCAGCTAAAATGTTATCATGTTATCAGAATATCTATGTGTATTCATGTATATGTGTGTGTGTGTGTGTGTGTGTGTGTGTATACTTATAGTTGATCAGTTAGTTGGTTGGTTTTGAGGAATGCCTAAATTTGGTCTACTGTAAGTCTTGTCATAGACTGACGGCCTGTAAAAAGAGCAAGGCTCTCCAAGAACAAAGTGCTGGCAGCATGGTCTGGTCAGGGCCTACTTCCAGTTTGTACGCTTCTTTTACTGCGTCCTCAGGATGAAGGAACTTGCTGAGCTCCCTTTAATAACCTCATTTTATTGTTTTATATGTGTGCCTATATGTGTATATATCATGTGTGCACAGGTATATGTAGTATAGGCTAGAAAAGGGTGTCAGAACCCTTGGAACTGAAGTTATAACTGGTTGTGAACCACTTGATTGTGGGTGCTGCAAACCAAAACCCAGTCCTCTTCAGGAATAGTAAGTGGTCTTAATGACTAAACTCTCTCTCCAGCACCTAAAACCTTATTATTGAAGGCGTTTCCTTTATAGTCTTACCCACTTCTGAACAATACCATATTGTAGGTTCAGTTTCAGTGGAATTTTAGAGGACTTAAGACTTTGTCTCATGGAACAGAATGACCTTTATTATACCTTTTAAAAGTGTCATTTTTTCCTAAATTGGGACGATACACATATTTTTAGAATTGGAAGAAAGCTAAGAGATTATCGTAATTCTTTGATTCTCCCTTATGATTACACATTTAATTATCTGGGGAAACAGTTAAGTACTTATTTTGGGCTGTGGGTGTAGCTTAGTAAAATGTGCTGCATATACAAAGCACTGTGTTCAGTCCAGCACAGTATAAACCAGGATGTAGTGGTACATGCCTTACCCCAGCACTCAAGAGGTAGAGTCAGAAAGATAAAAAAATTCAAGGTCATCCTGGACTGCTATATAGTGAGTTTGAAGCCAGCCTGGGACACATAAGAACCTCTTACAAACAAACAAACAAACAAAAAACACTTATTTTGGTATCTTGTTCTGGTGAGCGTTTTACAAAGCTCTCCGGGTAATTTTGCTTCCTTTCTTCATTGCTGTCCTGGACATTAAAGCTAGGGTCTCATGCCTGCGCGTGCTCTGAGCTTTAGCCCCTGCCCTTAGTGAGTGGTTCCTACCAGGTACGATGTGTGGATATGGCACTGCAGCGTGTGTGATTAGGAAAGAAAAGGTATTGTCGTTTGCTGTCTTGTTTGCTCGCTCTCTCTCTCTCTCTCTCTCTCTCTCTCTCTCTCTCTCTCTCTCTCTCTCTCTCTCTTTTGATCTCCCTATTTTGTCATGTAGCCAGGCCATGTTCTACCTCAGGTTCTGACAGTCTGCATCAGTGCCCATGAAGGAGGAACAAACCTTCCAAGAACCCCAGCCCCCAAGCCATTGAGCCGTCGTCTGGTAGATGCCAGCACTGTGTGATCTTCAGATTCACAAGCAGCATAAATTTTTTGGTTTATTTTCATTTTCTTTTGGAGACAGATTCCCACAGTGTGGCCCTGGCTGGCCTAGAATTCACTATGTAGAGCAGATTTGTCTCAAACTCAGAGATCTACCTGTTTCTCCTTCCCGGGTGCTGGGATTAAAGGTGTGCATCCTCACCGTCACACCCAGTTCAGAAGTGGCCTGTGTTGTTGTTTTTCATCATTTGTTTGGTTTTTTTTTTTTTTTTTTTGAGACAGAGTCACTACAAGTCCTGGCTGTCCTTACCTCACTATATAGACTAGACTGGCTTTGAACTCACAGAGATTTGCCTACCTCTGCTAGGATTAAAGGCATGTGCCACCATGCCTACCTAGCTCAGTGGTGGGATTTTAAACCATTAAGTTTTAAGGTAGTTTTATATAGTAGTATATAACGAGACAAATATCATAATGTCAAAAAGTATAATCACATGTCTTACAGCTTACACCTTGATTAATTTTTGCATGTTGCTCGTCAGTGTGATATCATTTATCCTTTTAAATTATCTAATATTTATACCAGTAAAGACATGGAAGGTGTAAACTGAGGTAAAAGCAAAAACAAAACTAGCTCAGCAAGATACTTTTGATAAACATTCTTCTGCTCATGAAATGAGCCAATTCTAACCAAATTAGAATGTCTAAATTCAGGTTTATTCGGGGTAGCTCTGGGCAGGTTCACTGACCTCACAGGAGGGGGGCGAGTTAAGTCACCATTCAGAGATGGGGCAGAGAGAGAAAAAGTGTGTGCACAGAGAGGGAGAGAGAGAACCAATGTGTCTGGATTATATAGAGAGTGAAGCCCCGTGCCCTGGGCTTTAGAGTTTAGAGGGCAGGGTGTGACTGCCACGCCCTGAAACAGGTAGGGACTGAGGGGTGGTGGGGGAGCCTAGAGGCCAGGTCCTGAGGGGTGCTGGGGGAGCCCAGAGGTCAGGTCCGCTTTGGATAAAAAGGCAGCTCAGCAGCTTGTCTGGGGTCTGAATCCCAACAACTAAACTGCTAGCTCTTTAGAAATCTCTATCTGTGACCTTTTACCTAGTCTACATTTCTCTTGAGCTCCGCCAACCCGTGAGGGCTCCTTAGCTCTCTTTCCTACATAACTGTTTACCTGTGTCCTGCCAGCTGCTTCTCTGTTGTTGCTGCAAGCCCAAGGAAAGATTTCCTATCCCTTACCTGGAGCTCCTCGAAAAAGGCTCTTCCAAACCTTTCTTCAGGAGAAAATACTCAGGTGCCTCCACAGATGGACCCATGTCTGTCCATGAGATCCTTAAAATAATCTTCTGTTTCGGGACTTTTTGCTTCAGATGTTCTCAGTACAGTGGCAGTAATATTTTTGGAGTGGAATTTCTAGGAATTGACTTTCAATTGAATTGAAGACAATTTGGAGAAAGGTGAGGGGGAAAAAAAAAGCCTGGATACAAGGAAAAAAAAATGGAAATAAGCTGAATTTTGTTACCCAAAATGAAAGGAGTCAGTCAGATCAGGCTAGAGAGGATGAGGTCTTGCAATCTGGTCCAGCTGCACATTCGAATTTGTTGGAAAATTATAGAAAACTGTGGTGTCAGTAAAGAGGCTGAAGATAGTGGGATTGGGGTAAAGTAGGCAATATTTTTAAGCACTTGGGGTTTTTCAGCCAGCCCTGAAACTTACCCTAGATTAATAAACTTTCTGGTGTTGTTTGTTGTCTGTAAAGAGAGTTGTAAGTCCCACCTCACACCAGAGTAATGAAAGGTCATGTTTTGAAGATGAGGATGACTTCTGGCAGGGAAGGTGAGAGAAAGAATGTTTGGGTTTATATAAAAAGATTTTATTTATTCTTCAATGATTTTATACTTGGATACAAAACATCTGGGTTGTATCCACTCCAAACCCCCTGCTCCATGGAACCCCTACAGCATGCTCTCCCCTACCTTCTTGCCCACTTTTTCTTTTTTATATCCCACTGAGTCGAAGTTATGTGTGCATGCACATGGCTGTGTGGCCATCCACCTGAGCAGCCACACTGTGGAAGAAAATAGTTCACTCTTTCGGTTGCTAGTACCTCCTCAGCTAGGAGGGGCTCCCATGAGCCTTCTCTTCATCCATGCTGTAATGTGAGTGCTTGCTCTTGTGCAGGTTTTATTCATGTGATCGTAGCTGCAGTGAGTTCCTGAGTGCAGCAGCAGCAGCCGCAGTGCCATGTCCAGAAGTCGGCACTGCACAGCACTCGCTCCTTTCTCCTTCCATCTGCTCTTCTGCAGTGTCCAGTTGGGGGCTGATCACCAGACAGTCATTTACTCTCTGTCCATTGGCCAGCTGTGAATCTCTTCATTAACTGTTGTATGTGGACATTTCTAAATACAGACGTTGTCTACAAAAGCTAAAAAGGAAGGACCAAAACTAAAGGCAACAGATCCTGAGCTGCTCTAGAGCCAAGAGAACTTGAATGGAGCCTTGCTCTTCCACTGAAAGCAGTAACTCAGCCACTGTCACTGGAGTCCTGGGTTGGAGTTGCTGATGTCATTGTCTCACTACTGAAACGAGAGAGAGCAACAGAATTGAGAGCAAGCAAGCAGGGCTCTTATTGAGAAGTAGAGTAACAGTTCCCTACAGCAGGAAGAGGTCCCCAAAACAGCTTGTCAATATTAGATGTTCTTTTATATCTTGGGAAAGGGTGAGTTCATCCCCATCAGTTCATAAATTGGGTATCAAGTTGGAATGAACCTGGTTGACTAATTTGGGGGTATTCGGGGGATTCTGACTGGTCAAGGGATCATAAGGAAGAATGCATCCTCTGTGAAAGTCCACCAGAGTCTAGGGATGAGGAAGAGCACTGAAGTTAAAGCACAGCCTGGGGGTGGGCCTTTTAGATTTCATCTCTCAGACTCTGTGTTCCTCTGGCTTATCACCAAGTGCATCTACTTCTGTGTTCTCAGAGTTTGAAGGTTTCATCGGGGCATGCATTTGATCCCCAGAAGCCACATGGTGGCAGGGAGAGAACCAGCCATCTATCTCCCTACAAGTTGCTCTCTGATCTCCACACAAGCACGTCCCCCACCCCAACACACACACACACACACACACACACACACACACACACACCATGTGTTGGACGTCCTTGTAGGGGTAAGCAGTAGTTGAAGGAGACAGCTTTTACTAGCCAGTTCCTAAGTGCCTGGAGGTAGACCTCGGCCATGAGAAAAGCACCTGAACGTCTTGTCATGGCTTGCTGACTTTTAGCTCCACTGCTGGGAACTTAGTAGGTATTTGTGTTCCTGGTGATGAATTGGAGCCCTGTGAACACCCCTCTTTGGAAGGCGTGCTGCTTGGTTGCCACCTGGTGTCAAGCAGCTAGAACTGACCCTTTCACTCTTGCTGTCATGTTGCCGTTTTTTCTCCTCAGTGGGCTACCTTGAGAATGGAGCGAGGCGCCAAGGAGAAGAACCACCAGCTTTACAAGCCCTACACCAATGGTAGGATTGGGCCCCTTAGTCTAAACGGGCCTCTGAGATAATGCCCCTAAGTGCCCCTAAATACACTTACTTTTGCTGTAGCAAAATACCCGAGGGCACTTGTAGAAAAGGTTTGACTGTCAGAAAACTCGGGCAGGGGCTGGGCAGGTGGCTTAGTGAGTAAAAAGCTTGCTGTGTCTTTACCTGGGCTGGACCCACAGGCCCTTGTAAATCCGTGGTTTGGTGACACACCCTGTAAAACCCCAGTGCTGGTGGGTGGAGGGAGACAGGCAGATTTCAGAGCTCGATGGCTAGCCAGTCTAGCAGTTGTTGGGGCTCAGGTTCACTGTGACCACAGTAAAAATGTGTGTGTGTGTGTGTGTGTGTGTGTGTGTGTGTGCGCGCGCGCGTGCGCGCGATTTGAATTAATAATGTGCTCATGTGCACACAGTCTCTCAAGTGCCTTACCCCACCTACCTACCTACCTAGGTACCTCCCTCTCCCTGTCTCCTCTCTCCTGTTCCCTGTCACTCACACACAGAGAAGAAAGAACACCTAGGTAGAAGCAGGATAGCATTACAAGGGCCCCTTGGCTACATTGCAGCACAGCAGGTGGCATCCTAGCAGGAGTGTGCGAGAGGACAGGAACAGGGAAGAGCTGGTTCCAGTGGCAAGGAAGGGCCCACGTGAGTAGGAAGGTGTGTGCCTTACTTTCAAAAACAACCTGATGTAAAGAGCTGGGCACAGTGGCACATGCCTGTGATCCCAGCAGGTGGGAGATGGAAGTACAGGAGGATGAGGAATTCAGAGGCACCCTTAGCCGCAGAGTGAGCTCAAGGCCAGCCACAGCTCCTGAGACTGTGTCTCAGACAATCCACCAGAACCCCAGCCTGAGGCTGTGGGAGGGAATGACCCCTGCAGAACCCACACACTGAGCAGAGACCGTGCTTCTCTGTTCAGGGACGTCAAGTCCCATGGCCTAATCTCTTCATTCTGCCAGGGTTTGCTTGCTTGAAGGGTTTGTTTGTCTATCTATGTAGCCCTGGCCGCCTCCGACACACACAGATTTGATTGCCTATACCTCCTGGGTGTTGGGATTAAAGGTATTCGCCACCACACCTGGTGGGGTTTGTTCTTTGTCTCATAGAAATGTATAATGAATTTTAGTCCTTTCACCTCCCTTCCCATCTCATCTCCCTTTCTTCTGCTGAAACCCTTCCAGTAAATCTCTTTCCTGCCCTCATGCCGTGTGTGTGTGTGTGTGTGTGTGTGTGTGTGTGTGTGTGTGTGTGTGTAATTTAGCTTAAACAGTGCTGCAAGCACGAGCCTTGGTAGACGATTGCATACTGAAGCATGGCAGGCCCAGCTCTGCTCAGTACTGTTGAGTTGGGACCAGTGCTTTCTGCCTGTGAAGCTCTGGAGAACGTATCCAGCCCATGTCCCCATTGTGTGCATAGCACAGTCTTCATATGATTGTTCCCGTGTGGCATGCCACTTGCCTAGATACACTGCTTTTTTTTTTTTTAGGAATCATTGCAAAAGACGCCACTTCTCTTGAAGAAGAAATCAAAGAAATCCGTCGAAGTGGTAGTAACAAGGCTCTGGATAAGACGGCCGAGTTTGAGCTCTCTGACATCTTCTACTTTTGTCGGAAAGGAATGGAGACTATCATGGATGACGAAGTGACAAAGAGATTCTCAGCAGAGGAGTTGGAGTCCTGGAACTTGCTAAGCAGAACCAATTACAACTTCCAATACATAAGCCTGCGGCTTACCATCCTCTGGGGGTTGGGAGTGCTGATTCGGTATTGCTTCCTGCTGCCGCTCAGGTGAGGCTCGGCCCTGGAGGCCAAATGTAAACTGCCCTGCCTGTGTGCTTGGCTTGCCCACCTCCCTCTGCCTTGCTTTTCATTTATGAAGGAGAGTCGTATCTCACCCATGGCTAGTCCATTTTACCCTTGAAGCCCCTTACGTTCTTTACATATCAGACAGAAACAGTTAGATTTCTTTCTTATATTTATTTTTGAGACAGGGTCTCACTGTAGCCCTGGCTGGCCTGGAACTCACAGAGATGCATCTCCCTTTGCCTCCCGAGTGCTGGGATGAGAAGCGTACACCGGGCATACCCAGCTAGCAGGGAGATTCCTTAAAGACCACTCGCTTGTTGGTGGTGTTGAACACCATCTGCTTCCTGGACACAGCCTCTCCTGAACGTGCCTTGCTGGCACAGAAATGGCATTGATCTCTGCTCTTCAGTGTCACACTGTTTGTCTTGCCGGATGCTGGCACCTTCCAACTCCACCTCCTGTTCCACAGAGAGGCTTTGCTTTTACCAGGGTGTTCAGTCAAAGCAAGAGCAGACAGGTATTGGGTGCGGCACCTGCCTAAAGCTGAAGAGACAGTACCAGCCCCCCCCCACACACACACAGTTCAGCCTGTTCGGAATCACTCAGTACATGTGGTCTCACACCTCCAGGGGACCTTGTCAGGTGTCCATGCTTTCTCAGGGTTCCTGCCTTCCTCTTCACACAGTCCCTGAGCAACTGCTCTGCCGTGTTTTGTCTTCTTACAGGATTGCTCTGGCATTCACGGGGATTAGCCTCTTGGTAGTGGGTACAACTGTGGTTGGATACCTGCCAAATGGGAGGTGAGTACAGTGAACACTTGCTCTGGCCATGGTGACTGACAGCACAGTCCTTGAACTTAAGATGAGCCATAGCGAGTGACGGTGGTGTCTGCAGAACTGCCTTCCCAGAATCCAGCCCTCACTGTCTTCCCACTTAAGAGTGAAAAGGGCAGTTACCATGGAGTCCAGGCTCATGTGTGGATGGGTTTTTACAGCATGTTGTTTGTTGTTGCTGGGAATCAAGACCGAGGCTCTGCGTGCTGGACAGGTTCTCTCAATGCTGTGCCTGGTCAGCCCTGTGAGTTGGCTTGGACTGGGAGTAGATTTCCTTTCTGTGCACTCCCCCTCTTTCTTGAGGACATTTTACTCCCTTAGGGAAGTTCTGGACGCCCTGGACATCTCTGTTTTGCTAGGGCTGGTAAAGAGGTGCTGCTGTGGGTGGTGGCTGGGACAGGAAGTGAGAAGCCCTGGCCTGCCTGTGCTGGGAATTCTAGGCCTTTGATTTTTGACCACTAACAGGTAATGTCATCAAGTTTCTTTGCTTGTGTGTAGGTATAAAGATGCTGAATAGCACATTTGCACGTTTTACCGTGTGTGCTAATATTTTACAAGTACTCTGGGCACTGTTAAATAGTTGAAGTGAGCAACTTGTCCTGTTTTTATAAACTCCTCAGCTGTCATGTTGTTGCAGGCTTAAGGAATTTTTGAGTAAACACGTTCATTTAATGTGCTACCGTATCTGCGTGCGAGCCCTCACGGCCATCATCACCTATCACAACAGGTGAGGGAACTTTATACTAATGTGGAGAGAGAGTCATTAACCTTGTGCTAGAGCTAGTGATGCTTGTGAGGTGTATATTCCAATTAATTGTTGGTGGTGTTTTTATTGCTTTGCATATATTTTATACTCAGGAAAAACAGACCAAGAAATGGTGGCATCTGTGTGGCTAATCACACATCTCCCATCGACGTGATCATCTTGGCCAGCGACGGCTACTATGCCATGGTACACAACCTCTTTCCGTGGTTTTCTGATGAGGACTAGGCGATCTCTAGGCCCTCCACAGGAACCTTCCTTGATGAAGGGATCAGACATGTGAACATGCTTTTGTATGCAGGTCCCAACTTAAGAGAGTCGCCCTAGGCCTGGCCACCCTGTACGCTGTCCTAGGGTGACTGGAAATATGGCTGGAGGTTATGTGGTGTCCTTAGATCGAAGGGATTACAGCAAAGGGAGAGTCTTAGAACCCTGATGTGAGAGGCATTGAGGATCCCCACTTTACACGGTGACTCAGCTTTATGTGCTCACGGGAGTAGCCTCAGCACTGCTGGTTAGAGGGGAACTCAGCATCAGGAGTTGCTTATAGTGAGAAAGTGAAAATTATGAAACCTTAACAGGTGAGAGGCTTAGGTATGTGTTCTGTGGGAAGATTTGTGTGAGGGTGGCTTCACTGCTAATTATTCCTCTCTGTCTGAGATTAGGTGGGACAGATTCACGGGGGCCTTATGGGAGTGATTCAAAGAGCCATGGTGAAAGCCTGCCCCCATGTCTGGTTTGAGCGGTCTGAAGTGAAAGATCGCCACCTGGTGGCTAAGAGGTAAATGGGCCGATCATTCAGTTCTAATTAGAAAGCAAGCAGAAAATATTTTGGGGGTCGTTTTCTCTTTATACCCAGCCTGTACAATTCTCATAATAGTTTTCCCCGAAATAGGACATTTAAAAAGTATGTAAATAAACCCAAATGATTTAGGACCCGTGGGTCTGAGGTGGGGGTGTGTGATTTGTTTTGGGTGGTGCTGGGTGGGGCAGATGGTCCATCACTGAGATGCTGCAAGCCAAAAAGTCCTGCATTGCTGCTTGTAACCTGTAAGATCATTGACTCTTTCTTTGATTCTTTATCCTGAAGACTGACCGAGCATGTACAAGATAAAAGCAAGCTACCCATCCTCATCTTCCCAGAAGGTACAGAGTGACTTGGGAGTGGGAAAGTGGTGTGCCTGAGAGAGCTAGCCCCTGAGCACTGGGTAGGGTCAGGTCCCTGTCAGTGTGGGAGAGACTAAACGCTTGGGTAGATTCAGAAGTTTGGTTAATTTTGGTAATGTGTACTTGACCGGTACAGGATCCCTTCTGTGACATAGGTAGCTTTCCCCGTCTCTTGTGGAGTACCCCGTCAGTGTGTTTGGCAGCTCTGCTGCCCTCCCTAAGGCTGGGGCAGGGGCTGAGACAGGAGACAAAGGATAAGTACTGCGTTTGTCCAGCTCCCTTAGTGCTCACTCATGATTTTGGGTGATGACAGGTTTATGCCGTTTGAGGATTAGTTGTTGTGCCGCCGCCGGAGCCCTGGGTGAAAGTCCTGAAAGGAAGTGTTTTCTCTTGCCTGTGTTTCAGGAACCTGCATCAACAACACGTCAGTGATGATGTTCAAAAAGGGAAGCTTTGAAATTGGAGCCACTGTTTACCCTGTTGCTATCAAGGTACGAGACCGCTGAGGCCAGCTGGAGTGCACAAGTGGGGGGTGGGAATTGGTGAACTAGTCAAGGCTGCTCCTGGCACCAGCAGTGCCAGGCCATGTGGCCAGAGGGTGGTGCCACCCATAGGGACGTGGGCTGGGTCAGAAGAGCAGCCGCAAACAGAAACTTCATCCGCTCTGTAGTTGTGCCCTCACTGTTTGCTCTTCAGAGACTTGGTTGAAGCATAGAGCACTGTGGTGGCGCAGGTGACTTGCTGCCAGTAGCGGTGAGGGGCTGTAAGCTAGGTTGGTACACGGGGTGGAGAGGACAGAAGAGCGGGTCCTTGTCACACCGCGAGCAGCTAAGCACTCCACCGCCTTGGGTTTCAGTGTCCTCTTCCCGGTGGTGGTGGGTGGGTCCTGGGAGCTTTTCCACTCTTGTTTTAGCCCGTCAGGAAAGAGGTCCTTCTAGCCAGCCCCTTAGGCCCCCTGGAGACATGGGACGGTCAGCCAGTCAGCTTCCCTGTATCCCTCCATCCCCTCATCCCTCACATCCTAGTACAGATCTGTATCATTTCTGAAGGAATCTAGACCTTGTGGTATCACTCCTCAAATAGGCTGTTGTCATAAATGTCTACGCACCTAGGATGACACTTAGGGCAGGGTCCGCAGCTTCAAACAACTCAGTTTAGCCCCTGCCTTTTCCATGTCTGTTGTCAGCAGTATTGTAGCATTGTGTCCCAGCCGGTTTTCAGCTGGACAACACCTTCTACCAGTTAAGCAGAGCCTCAGGCTGACTAGTGAGGGACCGAAGATTGGCTGCCAGCTCACTGGTGGGCGAGCCTGGCTGCCTGGGTGGTGGATGACAGGCTACGGAATAGTGTTTAGCAGAGTCTGCTGTGGACGTAGAGTGGAGTCTGCATCTCTCGGGAGGGACAGAACGATAGGATGGATGTTTATGAGATTTATTAGAGTGGCTTACAGGCCGTGGTCCATCTAGTCCAACAATGCCTGTCTCTCAGCAGAAGTCCAAGAGTCCAGTAGTTGGTCAGTCCACAAGGCTGATGGTCTTCATCATGTGGTCTTCAGTATGTGCCAGAATCCTGAGGAATTAGACTCTAATGCCAGGGAAGGAACGGACTTGCCAGTGAGAGTGAGGGCAAGTAGGCAGAGAGCAAGCTTGCTTCTTCCACGACCTCTATTCAGGCTGCCAGCAGCAGGTGTGACCCAGATTCAAGGTGGGTCTTCCCACCGCAGAAGATCCAGGGTAGAGCAAATCTTCCCATGTGGAATGATTCAGTCAAGGGGAATCCCTCACAGGAGTGCCCAACCCCTCAGGGTTCGCTTGCTTCCAGGGGTAACCAAGTTGGTAACCAAGAGTAGCCATGGCACCTCAGCCTAGCGTAGTGGCGGTGGGCGGGGCACGTACCTTGTTAACTGTGTTTGGTGACCAGCCCTTTCTTCTCCTCATTGTGCTAGTTCCTATAGCATCACCTGGAGGGGCAGGGGGCGTTCAACAGATTGCCAGGGCTCAGACCAGATTCTGATGACGTTTTCTTGTTACCCTGGTGATACTCAGGGTCACACTGGTCACAGGGTCACACTGGTCACAGGGTCACACTGGTCACAGGGTCACTCTGGTCGGTCCTCTGCTATGTATTGTGGATCGCATCCTGGTGAAGCGTGGAGGCTGGGGACGCCTCTACAAAATAAAACGCACGGAAATGCTCCTTCTGTTCGCCATGCAGACTTCAGTTCTACACACAGTCCTAGTTGCTGTGACGCTTCTGTCAGTATCTGAACTTGGGTCGCCTTAGCAGTGACAAGGCTTTACCACATTTCTACCAAAGTCACTATCTGATTTTGAGAATGTTGTTTTTGCTTTGCTTTGCTGCGCCAGTGTCTGCCCGTCATGGAAAGAGAGTTGGTCCTAAACAGAGGAGATGATGTCTTACTCATAACACAACTTCTACTCATGTCCTTAGAACAAAGGAGTCAGATTTGTGGTTTGAAACAGTATCTAGCCTCCCTGTGGTACCCAAGCAGGTCTCAAGCTCCCAGTCTCAAAATCATCCTTTTACCTGTTCTCCCGCCAGCTGGGATGGCAGGCGTGCTCCAGTATGTTTGGCTATCTGCACTATCTTGTAATCATATGCCATAGATTAGTTTTAATTTTTTATTCTCCCTTGTTTCTTACTGATATTAAGAAAAAAATTACTATTGCTATTTTACTATTTTAAACAATGTATTTATTTTTATTTTGTGTGCATTGGTGTTTTGCTTTGTGTATATCTGTATGAGGTCGTAGGATCTCCGGGAACTGGAGCTACAATAGTGAGCTGCCATGTGGGTGCTGGGAATTAAACTCAGGTCCTCTTAACCTTGGAGCCATCTCTCCAGCCTCTACAATTGCTATTTTAATTTTTTAAATATATATATATATATATATATATATATATATATTTGAGTGTTTTGTCTGCGTGTGTCTGTGCACAACTTATGTACCTGGTGCCCAGGAAAGCCAGAGAGAACACCAACCCCTGGAAGCGCAATTCCAGGTGGCTGTGTGCTGACATGCGGGTGCTGGGACTGGAATCCAGGTCCTCTAGAACAGCCAGTGCTCTTAACTGCTGAGCCACCTCTCCAGCTCCTATTAGTGTTATTTAAGGTGCATTCATTAAGGCATTAAATTTCTTAGTTTCTAGTGTTAAATTTCTATTTCTATAGTTAGGACTTAATCTCAACATTTAAAAACATTTCAGTTTTTATTCTGAAATCACAGACCTAGACTGGGAAGGCCTAAAAGATGGGTCATTGAAAAAACTCCATCTGCAGCACATGAGCCTCTGTGGCAGTGCTCCACAGCATCCTTCTTCAGCGGTGGTACCCTGGTCCTCGAAACTCTCCATGCTGACTCTTTGTGTTCTGCAGTCAGTGCTCTGCCTTGTCTATCTCTGCAAACACTTGGTAGCCACCACCCATGCCTCATGCTCCCGCAGCCTCTCAAAGGCCCCGCTCCTTCTGGCACTTCCCATAGTTCAGTTGCTGCCCTCACATTTCTCACAAAACACAATTGAAGCAGCCTTTCCCTTCATTAAGGTCATCAACAAACCCAGGTACCTAATATGCCTGTCTTGTTGAGACCTCACGAGACCAACGGGTGTGGACCCATCTGCTAATGTACACGGGTGATTTAATTAGCAGGGTTTTCAGCCCAAACAGAGATGCACTTTGTTAGAATTGTAAATATGTAAATAGTATTTGCAAAAGCTTTCTATATGTTTCTTGTTCTGGAGCCTTGTTTTGACTGTCCTATGAAAAAGTTGGCAATTATGTAGGAAGGTGCCTTTGTTTAGTTATATATTATGTACATGAGTAGACGTGTTGAAGACAGGCCTCAGAAGAAAGGAAAGGATACCTGATGCGTGCAGAGAAACATTTCCTGTTGTCGAACCTGGGAAATTAGTGGCTGATAGTCTATTGTTCTGCATTGTGTTTTTGGATTGCCTGTGAGTGCAAGGCTATCTGAGAAGTATTCGGAAAGACCTCCTTCCTGGCCTGAATTTAATCCGGGGGCAGCCAGGGTGAGGGTTGAAGGTCAGAATCACATGGACTTAGAGCCCCTTTAGCAGTGTTAATTTGGGCTGGAGTACCTCTAGCCTGGATCCCTGCTCCTGTGGGCCCGTCGCCACCACAGGTCAGAAGGCCGTTCTTATATTGCCTCCTCTCCTCCTGCAGTATGACCCTCAGTTTGGTGACGCCTTCTGGAACAGCAGCAAGTATGGGATGGTGACGTACTTGCTGAGAATGATGACCAGTTGGGCCATTGTCTGCAGTGTTTGGTACCTGCCTCCTATGACCAGAGAGGTAGGTGTCTCCAGGCCTCCGGTGCAAGTCTTCCTGTGCTGTGGCGACCGGGAGTCTGGCCGAGTGTCCTCACTCATTCTCTCTTACAGAAAGATGAAGATGCTGTGCAGTTTGCGAACAGAGTGAAGGCTGCCATTGCGCGCCAGGGAGGACTGGTAGACCTTCTGTGGTGAGTAGAGCTGATCCCAGAGAGCGTGCTCCTCTTGGGCACAGGCTTCCTCCTGGCACAGCACGAAACCTGAGGAGGAATGGCCAGCCCTTTCCTCTAGTTTGTCCTCTGGAACTTGGGCCTTTGCTGAGTCTCTTGGGGCTTCCAGGCTGTTTATGCCTCTAGGTGGACACAGCCTGCCTCAGCTGGGAAGCTTGAGAGGAAGGGCGTGGCTTCCTCTGGTGTCTGCACTCCGTTCTTTGAAAGGCAGTCATTCCCTTGACTGCATTCTCCTGCTTCTCTGCTAGCACAGGAAGTGACTCTCTGTGCAGATCATAGGTCTGTTGCAACCACTTATTTGTGCCCTTGTGGTATGACAGCAACCACAGAATACATGAAACAGCAGCCATGGCTGTGTCCACTGAAACCTCTGACAAGAGCAGCTGTGAGCTTTAGTTCCGTGGTCCGGATTAACCCCTAGCACTGCTGTAGTTAAACTGGAGGTGGACAGGAGCCTGTTCCTGTTTCCCGTCTGATTTCCTGGGATGTGAGCCGCACTATGCATTTGCCATACAGCACAGCTGACCAGTGGCGGCCTCTGCTGCTATACGAGCCTTTGTCTTTTCAGGGACGGTGGATTGAAGAGAGAAAAGGTGAAGGACACGTTCAAGGAGGAGCAGCAGAAGCTGTACAGCAAGATGATCGTGGGCAACCACGAGGACCGCAGCCGCTCCTGAGCAGCCGCCGCCACCTCGCAGTCCTGACGTGGGAGCCAGCTGGAGCTGCTGTGCCGCAAGCTCTCCATCAGCCTGCCCCCCACCGCTGCACCCTTCAGACTCTGGCCTCCAGGACTCGAGCTTCTTCAGAGCTCCATGGCTGCCTGCTGCCTCTAACCAGAAAGCTGCTGGCGGGGGCCCCTGGGACAGAATGCCTCTTGTTCCCTTATAGCAAGCCTCTAAGAGGAATGCCATTAAAGCAGCGCTCATTGTGTGCTAGCTGGTGAGAAGGTGGCCCTGCTCTTGCCCTGACAGGATGCTGGGTGTTACTGTGTAAGGACATCACAGGCTGAGGAAAGCCGGAAAAGACACTGCCAAGGCGGGAGCCTAAATAGCCTCCAGCCTTGGAGCTTTTAGATGGGGTAAAAAGAAAACTGTCTACAGGAGTGTTCATTTCATTCAGCAAGTGGAGTTGTGAGTTCTTGTGTGTCTACTTATGAAGGTCACCAGAGGGTTAGGAGGAAGCCTGGGCCCCTGGGCGCCTGCTAGCCCCAGGAGTCTGATTCAGACTCCATGCTGAGCCTGAATCCCCCACATGACTTGTCTGTGTAACACGTCTCAGTTCCCCTGGGCGCCTCTTAGCCCCAGGAGTCTGATTCATACTCCACGCTGAGCCTGAATCCCCCACATGACTTGTCTGTGTAATGTCTCAGTTCCCCTGTCTGTCACATGAAATCGCAAAGGAGGGTGTTGGCGCCTACCTCACAGGGTTGTTGTGGGGATCCCAGTGCGAGGATATGTGAAGGAAACATTTGCTGGCCTCACAGAGACAGCTCTGTAGAACGTGGAGGACAAGGTCAGAGCTCACAGCTGCTGCCCAGGATTTTAAACGTGTTTTGTGAGTAAATAAAACTGGATGGTAAATGAATTTAGGGACTTTGCCTTCACTCCCGAGAAATGTGGTTCTTGCCAGTAATAACTGTGGTGCTTGAAAATGTCCCTGGACGGCGGGGTCTCTGCTTAACCCTAGGATGAGGATGTGTTGCTCAGGAGGAGGTAGACTTTCATATTAGGTGTTTCATGTCTCTGGATTGTTCCCAGCTTAGACACAGTTTTCTCCCCAGATGAGAGCCATGGGAAACAAGCTGTGTTGATGAGTTTGGGGTAAAGGGGATGGGGGCCCTGTCAGTGGATTTGAGCATGGTGGGAAACAGCAAATATTTGGGGGTAAAGGACAGAGCAGAGATGCGGGGAAAACCGAGGAGTTAGGTAGGGAGGGGTGGGTACACAGTATGCGCCCGTGGCTGCAGGGGAAATGGTGTCCTACAGTCACCGAGGACAGATCCAAAGTCAGCCACTTTGTTGTTACTTCTGAAGCCCCCCAACTTTGAACTCCTCCAAAGGAAGCTTGCCTTCCTACCCATATGCCACTGTCCGCAGCGGCACAGCCATGGCACTTTTCAAAGTGATGTAGCTGTCCCACCTCCAAGTCTGGGGTCTGAGGACAGCCTGGCTACCGAGGCTATGAGCTAATGCCACTTGGATGCCTGAGGACCTGTGGTGTCACCCCTACCTTTGTATCACTGCCTCAGCCTCCCATTTCCTCCTGCCTGCTCCATTCCCAGTGGAAAACACTTTTCAAATAAACACCTGTGAATGTAAGAAGAGCCTCGTGGGAGCTATTTTACAGATGCTCAAAAGTGAAAGTGGGTTTCCCTTACGTAGAATTGGTAGCGTTTCAGCACTGTCCTTTACAGTGTGTAGAGTCCTGGGTCCTTTCAAACTCCCACTTGAGGTTTATGACCTGGGTAGTTTTTAACCTTGTTTTCCCTTGGCTCACGCGACCCTGTGATGCAGCAGAGACCATGAGAAGTTGGTGCATCTTAGCACTGGCCCCGGGCTCCTCTGACACTCACCATCTGTGACTGGGTCCTGCAGGTTCCCATTGCTGCAGTGTTGCTCTCACATCTAAAAGACTCATCATGATGGAAACTAGGTCCCAAGGACAGCCTGAATGCTAGGGAGCTTCCATCCCACTCCTCAACCTGCTGCTCCCTGGCTGCTATCGTTATTTATTTTCTTAAGGTTGGTCACTTCTGAGGCCTTAATCCACCTCTGAAATTTCAGTAGGTATTGCGCATGTGTGTGTCCTCGTGAGCGTGGTGTGTGTGTGTGTGTGTGTGCGTGCACGCGCGCCTGCAAGTGTACATACATTTATGTGCATCTGGAGGTCAGAGGCCAGCCTTAGCTGACCATTCCTCAGGGGCCTCACCTTGTTTTTGGAACATGGACTCTCACTGGCCTAGGCTAATTGGCCAGTGAGTCTCCCATCTACCTCCCCAGCACTGTGTTTAGAAGTCGGAGCCACTTTCCTAATCTCTCTCTCTCTGTCTCTCTCTCTGTCTCTCTCTCTCTGTCTCTCTCTCTCTGTCTCTCTCTCTGTCTCTCTCTCTCTGTCTCTCTCTGTCTGTCTCTCTCTCTCTCTCTGTCTGT
The DNA here is from genome assembly GCF_964271855.1 of Acomys minous. NCBI lineage: Eukaryota > Metazoa > Chordata > Mammalia > Rodentia > Muridae > Acomys > Acomys minous. Next base: position 14,193,546 of record NC_140497.1, on the reverse strand, counting down.
CTGTCTCTCTCTGTCTGTCTGTCTGTCTGTCTCTCTCTCTCTCTCTCTCTCTCTCTCTCTCTCTCTCTCTCTCTCTCTCTCTCTCTCTCTCTCTCTCTCCTCTCTCCTCTCCTCTCCTCTCCTCTCCCCCCCCCCCATAGGTTCTAGGAGTCAAACTCAGGGCTTCATGCTTGCAGTGCAAGTGCTTTATGGACATGAGCTCTTGCTCCAGCTCAACCCTCACTTAAAGCCCATTGCTCAAGTGTGAGCTCTGAGCCCTCAGGTTGTGTGGCTCAGCAGCCCAAGTCCGTTTTGAGCTATTGGCTCCCTCTCATAAACCCCACTTGCAACACTGACCACTGCTCTTGTCCCCAAGGGATTTGTGCTGGGCCCAAGCCTGCTGGGTAGGTAGTTGGGGTTGCAAATCACAGTTTTTACTCAGACATGATGGCCTGTTACCAGCTAATTAAAGAGCTTTCTAATCAGGCTAGTAAAATTCCCCCCATGAGGAAGAAGCTCAGGAAAAGGATGTCAGCCTGGCCAGGATCCCCGTGAGCAAAGCCGGATGGAGCTGGTTGACATGTGAGAGCCCCTCCCTTTTGGTACCCTTCAGAAATGAAAGAGAGCTTGATAATGTGAGAGATGGTGGGCCAGGACAGCACGCAAGGGCTTTCAGACCTTGACAGACCTGTCAGTGGGCACCACTAACCCACTTGCCTTGTGGAAACCTGGGCTTGTAAACCCTGCTATTTCCTTCTCGAATTCACCAGTCTGGCTTGGTGCTTCCTGCTGGTCTCCTGTTGCTGCAGGTGCCACCCACCTGCTGTCCATCTTAGTTGGCAGACTCAGTTTCTCCAGGCCCACCATCGTGTGTGGCTTGGGACATCCCATCTCATGCACACAGACTCTTGGACAGGCTAAGAGATGACCATCTAGCCATCCGTCTTCCATCGCTCTCGCTCCCCTCTCCCCCAGTCAATATGTCTCTCTCCGATGGGAAAGTTAATAAATTTTGCTCTAGATTAAAAGTATTGATTATTTCATTTGTAAACAATAAATAAAAAGGAGGAACTTTTCACTGCGCCAGGGCTAGCGTCTGGTGTATTTTGCTGGTGAAATTCTGCTCGCTGTTGGGGGGTGGGCTTCTCATATGCATTCCGTCCGGCCAGCAGCATTGATTTCCTATTAGTCTCCCAGCACCACCCAGTAACACATCATTTCAGTACCTGCTATTAATGGTCTTTTGATAAATAATCACTTGTAAGTCAATAAATTTTTATTAAACACTGTAGCTCTTTGATTTATTAAAATCCGACCATGTTTGTGTGGGAGGAAAGGAATGCCGAATTGAAGGGGAGATTTTCATACATCTTCCTGACGCGGAGCAGTCACTGCACACTCCAGAGAAAAACAATTGCATTTTAACAGAAACAAAACAGCCGAGTTTGGAACTTGGGCCCAGGGAAACTTTATCTCAGTCAGCGCCAAGCTTACTGTTCCAGGAGCAATAGCAGGCCAGTGGAGTCAAGAACTCGTGTTGGCTTCTGGGTACTGCCGCCCCTGCTTGACTGCCTCTGGGTGGCACTGAGGGACCTGGGCAAGTCCCGGGGGCACATACTGAACAACCTGTCCAAGGGTCAGGTAGACCTTGGGTCAGACACCTGTTGGAGCAGATACTCAAGAGTGGACTGCAAATAAACCGCAGGACCTTTTTAGCTGTCTCTGGTCATATGACCAAAGCCACATCCAGGTCAGGCAACGCCTAGAGACGATGGATGTTGGCTATTTTTAAAAGCCAACAGCTACAGATTGCAGGTCTTTTTTGTGGGCTTTTCATTGGCATAAATGTTTGCTGTACAGTGAATTGTTTGACACCTTAAGCCTGGCTACAGGCCAGTTGCTCTGTGTTGCTGCTCTGCCGAAGTCCTTCCCATGGGGGATATTAGAGAAAGGAAAACAAGGCTGGATGGTCAGTGTGTTTGTCAGAACAGCTGGGGGCTGGAGAGATGGCTCAGCCATTAAAGGCTAGGCTCACAACCAGTTATTTTCTCAGCACCCACATCAAACAGCTTACAGCTGCCTTTAACTGTAGTTCTGGGAAACCTGGCCTCTGAGGACACATACATATATAAATATTTTTTAATAGCTGGAGACACTTTCTCCTTGGCCCTAATTCTTGGCCATCTGTCAGTACCTAGTGTGATGAGCAGTGACAGCAGAGGAGCATGGGATGACATCCCGGAGCCAGGTGTGCACACCTTTAACCCCAGCACACTAGAGGCAGAGGCAGGTGGTCCTCTGAATTCAAGACTAGGGTTCTTAGGCCTGTGTGGGATACACACACAGTAAGACCCTATCAGGAAAAACAAAACAAAACCCACTGCTGGCCTCTATACTTCAGGCTTCCTCGGTAGCCAATTGGGGCCTCCTCTTCTGTCCTAGCCTAGGGTAAGCAGAGCTGTCATCAGGGGACCTTGAAGGGTGAACAGCAAGTGAAAAGTATCAGTACTGTTTTGGGGGTATGGCTTCAGTCTCTGAGTGCAGGAGGTTGGTAGGGCAGCCTGATTCCTCAGGACTCCAGGCCCGAGTCTCAATGACATAGGGTGTTGCACCAGGCCTGGGAATCCAATGGGAACGAGAATTTAGCCTTGTAGAGCATTAGTGACTCAGATTTTCATGTACAAAATTCGAGTCCGTTACTGTTTTGTTTTTTGTTTTGCTTGTTTGTTTACAGTAACTCTTACCATGTAGCCTAGGTTGGCCTTGAATCTGTTACACTCCTGCTAGGCCTCCTTGGCATAAGATCACAGGTGTGTGCCACCACACCCAACTCCAGTCCTCTCTCAAGGTGGAACAGACAGCTTCCTACCCTTCGTTGATTCACCTCACTTCTGCCCAGGTTCTTTCTATTCCGGGAGGACTTTGGTGGGGGAGAGGGACAAAGAATCATCTTAGAGGTGGCTCCAAGATGACTTCCTGTGAGGTCAAAAGCCACTGGGATAGGAGTGGCTTGCTTGGAAGTTCCTGTTCTAGCTGAAGCGGAGAGCGAGGGGAGCAATGCTGGGACAAAGATAGCATCGCTAAGGACATTTGGGCATCATCACCAGGTACCCTCACCACCTGTTGATGCCAGGAGACAGCAGAGGACCCAGGGAATAGCGGAGACCAGGAATCCTCCTTGGTAGGAAGGGGACCCTTCTAGAAAAGAGGGTCTGGCAACCCTTGGCATAGCTGCGGCCATTGGCTTCCTTCCCTTGACTCTGTGGACCTGTGGCCACATCTGAAGTACACCTGAGCCCCTTCCTGGACCACCGAGGCAGGTCAGAATGGCTGGAATGAGCTAGAACCGTACCTAGGACCTTCCTTCCCATTTGATCCCTTGAGTTTCAGTGGAAGATGTCCTTGGGCCGCCCAAGCTCTGCATCCCATCCCAGGACCTAGACAAGGGTCTGGCTCTCCCTTGGTACGCAGCAGGTGGCGGCTGGAGGCAACCGGAGGCACGCCCCCTCCTGCTTGGCCCTGCTTCTTGTGCACGATGCTCCGTACTGGGCCCTGAGAAGGCCTGCTGCAGCAGATTGATCTGCCAGCTGTGATTTGTCATTTCTGAGACAGGGGCTGTTTTCTCTTGCTTCAGGAGGCCCCTTCGACACCTGCTTTATTTTTCTTCCTGCGCTGACGTGACGGGAGACAGGTGTTAAAGTACTTAATCACTTTAAAATTGTTTTAATTTTCTGTTTTTTATTGATCGCCCCAGCACCAATTAATCAGCTCACTGGACCAGGCAGTTAGTACATTAAAAATTGTCAGGGAGGCCGTGCATCTTGCAAAATGTCTAAAAAAATATTCGGCTAACAAATTTTGTTTTTCCTTGGCATGCAACAGTCCTTGGCCCGTGGAACTCCCACTCAGAAAGGGCTCTTTCTCTGAGATTTCCATGCTGCAATATTTGGGGTGCGGGAAGGACCCTGGCCCAGGCTTTCTATAGCGACAAGTGTAAGCAGAGGCGGTTTGCATGCCTGTTTGCATCTCCCTTCCACTTTTCTCTGTGGAGCAGCTCTAACCAGATTTACACGCGGTATCCATGTTCCCCATCCGGGGACAACAGCACTTCTGGCTTTCTTTTTTAAGGTGTTAAAGCTTTCTCCCCGGGGCATGGGCTAGGCTGAACTTGGTAAACTATCTTGGCAGGCAGCTGTGTGGAACCAACCGCCTTATCCCTGTGCCCACAGCAATAGCCCTGAAGCCCTTTCTGGATAGCCACACTGCTGTCACTGTGCCCTGGGCTCTGAACCGCTGACTCATCTGTGATCCCCCCTCTTGCCGGATTGTCCTTTCTGAGTTACAGAAACCAGGAGCCCCAGCATCACCTCCAGAGAGCAAACAAATCCCTTGTCCTCCCGTCTCCCCATTTGGGTCTGATTTTTCTATCGCTTAGTTAGAGAAAGCCTTTCATTATTTCCTTGAACAATTTTACTATTATTAGCCGGTCTGTATAATCTGGATTGCTGTTGCTACCCAGGGGGTGCCCTCTTCCCCCAAAATGTCTTTCACCCGCTTCCCTCCTCTAGGTACCTCTATATTATATTATTCCTCACTGGAACAAGAGAGTCGCTGCCCCCCCACCCCACCCTTTGCCGTTGTCACAGGGGACTCTACCGAACCTCGGGCAGCCTTTTCAGAATCAGAGAGCCTTTCTGGAATGGCCAGGCCATGAGCCTTGCATTGGAGGTGGGAGGCTGCTGAGGGGCCAGGCCCAGTGTACCCTGCATTCTGGTGGCTTGCCCTCAGCCCCACCTGCCCTGTATTAATTGTTATGTGATTGGGTTAGGACATATAATCTAGTATTGATTTTTCTCTCTCGATGCCACAGCTTTATTTGCTCACATCTGCTTTGTGTTTAATTGGTGCTTTGCTCTGGAAACAAGAGATCGTATCAGCCTGTTGGATTTCTTTTCCCTGGGCACACTGGCATGCACACACCCCAGCCCCCTCCCTCTCGCAGCCTCTCCCTAACCCTCCCACCTCTAGGCATTCCTAGGGTGTGAGGGGGGTAGGCAATGACCCAGGAGTGCCTTCTCACAAAACGCTTGACCTCACGAGGGTGGGTTGATTTTTCTTTGTGTAAAATGTGTGTGTGTGTGAGAGAGAGAGACAGAATTACAGAGAGAGAGAGAGAGAGAGAGAGAGAGAGAGAGAGAGAGACTGAGACAGACAGAATTACAGAGAGAGAGAGACTGAGACAGAGGCAGACAGAATTAGAGAAAGAAAGACAGAGACATTCAGAGGGGAAGGACAAATTGTCTTTGGAATCAGACTGGATTGATAGCTACTTTTTCTGTGTATGTGGCCTGAGGCTAACCCAGTGCATTTTGTGTCTCTTCCTTATTGAAGAATCCTGCTGGGTAGGGTTCTTGGACACTTGTGTGGCAGTGTATATAATGCTTGGCACACTGCAGGTGCTCAATAAACAGTACCTCCTTTGTCAATGGACTCTTCAGCCTTTGCAGCTACATAGTGCCTGTCACAGAACAGCCCTGGTATGTAGTTCAGTCGGGGACACCTTGTCTGTGTGGACTGGTTGTGGTTGGTGAGCCCTCACTTTGCCCAAGTGGACTTCTGTTTTCTCCTGCATCTAGTTTTGCCAATTTCTACCACACCCAGGCTGGCGCCTGTATTTTTTTTTTTTTCTTTTTTCTGACTGGTCTGGCCTCTGGCCCAGTTCACCATGGACTTTCTGTAGTGAGGGGAAGATGTAAGAGCTGGAAGTAAACACTGGCTTCCTGTTGACACACTACTAACTCTCGCGCTTGGACAGGTGAATGTACCACCCTCACGTTAGCAAGATTAATGGCCCCTCGTTTCCGCTGGGAGAGGCCCCAGGAGGACTCTGTACACTTGCTTTCTGGGCTGACTGTGGAGACCTGTGCTGTGTGTCAGGAACAGGTCTGCACTGTCTAGTGGTGTGGTGCCTACCCAGACCAGGGACAGGAGGAGGAATTGCTGATGAGGGAATGGAATCCACCCAAGTCTTGCCCCTTAGGGGAGTAATTTTTATATAAAACCCTCCCCAGCAGATTTCGCTTGGACCCAGGGGCTGACCTGCCCTTCTCTCCAGACATACGGATCAGGGACAGGAGGCCTGGTTAGCATCTGGCAAAGGAGTGTCACAATGGTGCCTGAGAGTCCCAGCCAGTAGGTGATGTCACAGGATAGTACAGATCAGTGTCGTGTGACTTTGATAACTGTGTCCCACAGCCCATGCATAGCATGAAGAGGAACTGATTTGGATATGCACTCTCCAAAGTCCATGTGTTAACAGCTTTGTTTCCACTTGGCAGGTGGTGACTTTAAGACTGGGTCTAGCAGGAGCTTTGGGTCGTTTGGAGTATGTTCTGGAAGGATGTCTTGGGATGCCGACGCATCTTTTCTCTGTCTCGGTTTCTTAGCCGTCGTGAGGGAGCAGCTTTGCTGAAACCGCGTGCTGTCTCCCATCACACCCTGCCTCGCCTCACACTCAGAGCAATGGAGTCAAGTGTGCTGGCTAGTTTTACGTCAACTTGCTGGACACAAGCTAAAGTCACTGGAGAGGAGGGAGACGGAATTGGACAGTGCCTCAGTAAGATCCAGCTGTAGGCAAGACGATGGAGCATTTTCTTAATTAGCTATTGATAGGGGACAGGCCCGCTATGCAGCCAGCCCTGGGCTGGTAGCCCTGGCTGCTGTAAGAAAGCAGGTTGTCTTTTAAGCGTAGATTTAAAGGTGTTTCGCACTGTGCTAAATTTCCAGACATCTAGTCTTCCAGATAGAGGGGAGATGTCCCTCTTTCACGGTCTGTAGTCACACTGAAAATCAAAATCAAGCGAACTTTTGTCCCTTCTGCTCCACGGAAGGCTTCTGTCTTCCCTGAGCTCGCCTTAAAGAGCGATCGTACTTTTAACCCCAAGTCATTCCCCAAGCTTCCGATCTACTCTGTGGGTTTCAATAAAGAGTACAAACAAAAATGCTAACACGTCTAAAACGCCTCTCTTCTGTAAACTTAAAAAGATTCTTGTATGCTTCAGAGACTACACTGCACTCCACCTCTCATGGGCCAATGGACCCAGATGAGTACTGTTGACAAACAGCCTGTTTCCCTCCTTATCTGCCTAGTTCAGAGGGTGGGGTCCCTCCCCCCTTTCCCTGGTTTTGGGATCCCTCCCCCCTTTCCCTGGTTTTGGGACTCCCCTCCCTCCAACCGCCAAGACCATAGGCCTAAAAGTTTTGAATGTACACCTAAGAAAACATTTTCTTCCTAACCTATGTAACTTTATCTTCTGCACCCAGATGTGTGTATATGACATGATATGATCCAGTATCCCGCCAAATGCAGGTGCTTCCTGCATCCAGGACATCTCCAAAGCAGTTATCCACAGGTTCTCCGGCCCAGCCCAGCCCCGCAGACTGCTTCAGGCTAGGCTCGTGCCTTCCAAGCTGCAGCTGTTCTCACAGATTCTGGACAGTAGTGAAACAGGCAGCTCTCTCCCAGGACTTCAACAGCACCCCGATTCTCTCAGGGCCCCCAGAGATGTCTTTGTCCCCAGTCAGCAGTCTAAAGGACGCAGTGACGCCCTCACTCCTGCCTCACCATCCCTTCCTAGCTCCTAATTTTTAATTAAAAAAGGAAGAATGTTAGCACACAGGCCATTCTGCTAGCCTGCCCTCAGGGAGCTAGCAACCTTTTATGTCACCACCAGCCGCCACCAGGTGGTCGTCACCTACTGCTGCCAGGCGGTTGCCAGGTAGAAAGAGATAGAAAGCAACCAAGCGCTCTCTCTCTCTCTCTCTCTCTCTCTCTCTCTGCCCTCATGGCTTACTTGATGCTTCTACCCTTTCTCCAGGCTCTCCTCTCCCTTCTCCCAATAAACTTCCTTAAACCAGAAAAGAGGAAAAGAAAAGAAAAACAAAAGAAAGCAAGCAGGATGACAAAGCCACTAGGAGCAAGGCAGTAAGCCACACCCCTCCATGGCCTCTGCTTCCTCTCCTGCCTCTGGGTTCCTTCCCAGACTTGAGTTTCTGCCTTGATTTCCCTCAGTGGACTGTGACACAGGCTATGTAAGCCAAATTACTGCCCAGGCTACTTTTGGCTATGGTGTTTCATCACAGCAATAGTGACCCAAACTAAGACACCAAGTAACCGTGGGCCGGGACCTCCAAAACAAAACAAAGGTGAAAACATGACTTTCCTCTTTGTAGGTTGACCAAGTCCCTATGAATTGCAAAAACATAGCAAAGAAAGCTGCAGGACTAAGGAGTGTTGCGTTTCCAGATGCTTTCAGATCTGCCGCTGCCACTGTTAGGGTCCCTAAGCATCTTCCTCTTTCTTCCTCTTCCTCCCCAGCTTCAGTACTGGGTTTTCCCACACAGGCAGCGTCTCACCCTCTAGGCAGCCAACGCAGTGCAAGAATTGCAAAGCCCATGTGGCTCTTTTCCAGAACACAGCTTCAGAAATCTAGCAAATTCTGAGAAAACAATGTCTTGAATAAGAGAAAAGGGAGCTGGAAAGATGGCTCGCTGTTTCCAAGCACCCACTGCTCTTCCAGAGGATCTGAATCTGATTCTCAGCACCTACGTGGCGAGTCAACTACCATCTGTAACTACAGTTTCTGGGGATCCCATGCCCTCTTCTGGCCTCCTCAGACACCAGGAACACATGTGGTACACAGACTTACATACAGGCAAAACACCATACACATAAAATAAAATATTTTTTTTAAAGAATGGAAAATTTAGAAGCCTAGGAGCCAGTGGGACGTTTTCTAGAATTAGACCCTCCTTTCTAGTCACAACAGAAGGTGACTGTTGTGTCTCCACTCTTCCTCAAAAAGAACACCAGACTCTTCATTGCTTTTCTCTTGTCATTTGGGCATTTGTCACCTGGGGATACCTACAGAATGAATTCAATTCAGGTCATTTGTGAACAACCCCAAAGGTGTAGGGATAGGCAAACAGTAGGTTTCAGTTAAGCTGAGCTTTTAAAGTCACTGCTGTCCCCCTCTGCCCACTCTGTGTGACTTAGGGCATTGGGTAGCTGGCTTATTCCAGTGTTATCCCTCAAGGAGTCCTAAGAGCCTTTGGGCATCTGATGAGTGCAGTTGACCATCTCTGGCTGGAGTGCTCCTGCTCTATCCAAGGACTCTATAGTTTACCAAGAAGGCCCAAAGACAAGCGAAACAATGGGCACTGTACAAATGGACTTAAAGTACATTGGCCAGCGGCCTCTGACCTGGTGCTCTTTTGTTCTTTGCCAAGCTTTGGAGTTTAAAGGCCTTGTATAGTTAAGGGAACACTCAGTGCTGCCTTACACCTGGAAAACATGCTGTCAGCTCTGGCTTTACATTTATGAGGGGACTCTGGGCAGACTTCCACAGTGCTACAGTGTCCTTTATCTCATCTGCAAATTGGCATTAAAACCTGATTTATAGCCCACTGTGGTCACACATGCCTGTAATCACAGCACCAAGAAGGAAGAGACACAATTATTGACACAGGTTCCAGGCTACCATGTCTACATAGTGAGTTCTGGGCCAGTCAGGACTACATAATGAGACCCTGTCTCAAACACAAAACCACCATACAAGCCTGATGATGTACAGCTACCTGAAAATCATGTGCAACAGTGCTGGGTGATGTAATCCCTATCAAAATTCCACCTTCCCTTTTCACATGAGTAAAAAATAAAAACATCCTGAAATTTATAGGGAACCATTAAAAAAAAAAGCCGCACAGCAAAGTGGACAGTGTGGGGCTGCGGACATTTCCTGACTTCAAACTGTACTACACAGCTATAATTATTAAAATAGCATTATGCAGAGATGAAAAATCAGACACCCTGAATAATGGAACTGAGTACATGCCCAAAAATACCAAGAACATGCAGTGAGAACAGGACAGCCTTCCTCCTCAGTGCTAAGGGAACTCCAGAAATACGTCATGGTTTCTGTAGAGTTAAGCATTGTCCTAGTCTGGTGACCATTTTAGGGTGGCATTTGTTTGTTTCTTTGTTTTTAATCTCCATCCCAAAGAAGATTTTTCCTGGAGCTGAGCAGATTTTATAGGACCTGAAATGAACAGGTTTCTAGTTAAGATGGTTTTGCCTTTGGCAAACAGGACTTGCTGTCTAGGCAGATACTGGCCATGGTCCCTTCTCAAAGGGGAAAAGCAGATGTTACACTCTTGGGAAGGGAGGAAGGGAGGAAGGGCAAACAGGGTTACAGGGCAGATGTCAGTAGATCAGCATTAGCTCTGCTGTCTCAGATCAGGACACTTTCTCATTATGTTTTCTTATGCCCGTGTAATCTAATATTTCCTAAGTCAGCTTGTTAATCATCATTAACATCAAAGCTTTCTGTTTTCCTTTTCTCCATCACTATAAGAAAATATGTTCAAGTTATACATTCAAAAAGGGTTAAAATCCAGACTAATTAAGGGACTCAACTCAATAGCTAGACAACAAATAACTCAGTTAAAATTTAGGGCACTTGGCTGGACGATGGTAGCAAACGCCTTTAATCCCAGCACTTGGGAGGCAGAGACAGACGATCTCTGAGTTCAAGGCCAACCTGGTCTACAGAGTGAGTTTCAGGATTGCCAAGGCTACACAGAAAAACTGTCCCAGAAATCCAAAGCCAAACCAATCCCCGCCCCCCCCCCAAATAACAACCAAAACCTTATGGGACTTGAATAGATGTTTCTCAAAAGCAGATGTGACCAGAAAACACATGAAAACTACTCAACATGGCTAACCAACAGGAAACTGCAAATTAAGGCCAACTGTTCCCGCCAGCACTAGATTGAGCCCAGAGCCTTGCACTCCATCACTGAGCCCTAGTCTGGGGGAGAACGCAAATTAAAGCCATGATGAGACATCCTCTTCAAACTGATTGGTGCTGATGGTGACTAATTGGGAGTCATGTACACTGCTGGGGTGATCGAGTCAGCAAAAACCTGATGAAACACTGCAGAGGAGTCCCCCAGACCAGAAAGGAACAGGCACAACTAGATCCTGCCACCCTGAGTCTTTACTCCAAAGGTCTGAAGTCAATCTTCAGAAGAGACACTTGCGTTGCAGTGTTCATTGCATCACGATAGTGTAGTGCCGTCAGCGGGAGAATCCTTAAAGATGGGCAGGCGGGCAGGAGATGTGCACAGGAGGAGATTCTATTTGTCCATAGAAATAAGGGGGCCTGGGCCAGAGAGGTGGCACTCGGCTGGTGAGAGCAGCTGCTAAGCCTGATGGCCTGAGTTGGCTCCCTAGGACCTAAGTGATGGAGGGAAAGAACTGATTCCTGAATGTTCTCCTCTGACCTCCATGAACCGCCCCCCCAATTTCCCCACATGCAAATAAATAAATGTAATACAACTTTTTAGGTGAAAAGGGCATCCTTTGGACAATGTGGGTGGAACTGGAGAACATTCTATGCATATAAACAGAGAACAGAAGAACAGTTCTTCATAGTCTATGTAGAGTTTAGGACCACCATGCTCAGAATCAGAGAGCAGAATGGTGGTCAGGCGAGGGAAGCAAGGATACCGAGTCTCAAGCAAGGAACAGGGAGGTTTCTGTTCCTGGATCTGCAGTAAATACAGTTAATGTTAGTGTGTGTACAGACCCAGAGGCTCTTACTGATGGATACGACCTGCACTGAGTGCCTTGGCATTAGCTGACTGAGTGCTTCTAATGAGCCATGGCTTTGCTAACTAGGGTCAACTGTGAGCTTAGTCGGTACTTGATGCCTCCGATTCTAACCTCTGCTGGGTCCTTCTGTTCCTTTAAGATGCGCCTCAGGCCACTGAGGCCTGGAATTCCCATCCTTCCTCATTGCTGTCTTCTTTGAGGCTGGGAGCATCTTTGAGGCTGGGAGCTTGTTCCCCAGATGATGTCAGCAGTTCCAACTGTAGAGTCAGGTGTGCATACCCGCACGTGTGCACAGGCACAGACACACACGTGGAAATGCACACACACACACACACACACACACACACACACACACATGGATATATGTTCAATTGGCCCTCACCTGTCCTATCTTAGTGTTGTTATTCTTTCAATCTTGCTTTTTGCTACTTGGCTTTGGTGCTGAGGGTTGGACCCAGGGTAGGATGGTAAGTGTGCCCTCCCTCCATCACTGAGCTGTGTCCCAGCCCTGATTTTCATTCAATCATTTTTTTAAATTTATAATTTGTCTTGTTTTAGACAAGAGTCCACTCTATAGCTTGGGCTGTACCCCACCCCACCCCCAACTTTTTTTTTTTAACTTTAGACAAAATTTTATTACACAAAGGTTGTCACATGATTGGTTTTCTTCTCTGCCTTGTACACACTTATTCTTACTCTCCACAGAAGAGCTGCTTCGGAATTTCCTCTCCTGGCGAAGGTGAGCACTGTGACCCTGACAGTGACGCAATGGTACCAAAAATGTAGGCTGGTTTCAAGCGCATACTCTCTAGCCTCAGCCTCTTAGGTGTTAGGATAATAAGTGTCTGCTACTATGTCAGTCTTAAATCTTAATCTATTTTTGTTATTTAAATTTTCATTTTTCTCTTATTTTTAAAAATTATTATGGTTTTGCTGAAGTTAAAATTGGGAGCCACAGAGCCAGCCTAGACTGAGCAGGACGCTGCCCAGCAAGCTGCATGGCTTCTCTGATTCCTCACTACCAGTAAAGTTAGAAAGGGGGTATGATGGAATACCGATTCCTAAGGATTTCTGAACGTGAAGATAGGAAAGCACCTAGGATACATAGTACAGGACACACCACAAATCTAACAAGCACTCAAGAATTGTAGCAGCAGGAGCAACAGCAGACCTGGCCGTTATGGCTGTGCCAGCAAAATAGCCAGACATGAGCAAGCGATTCAGAGAGCAGGATGCACAAGAGCTCATGTGCCTGGAGTATGATGGTCAATGCTTCTGCCTCAGCGTCTTTGTCTGAAGGAGAGAGATGCCAGCCATCTGCAGCAGCTGGAAGGTGACTGGCTGAAGGTCACAGAACCCTTGCAAGAGTCCTTTGCAGATCATACTGGAGTCTTCTTTGCACCCTAGACCACAGCATTTCAGGGAGCAAGCAAAAGCCCCTGTTATATCCTGCCTGAAGCAATGTGCATGGACACAGAAGCCTGTGGTGGCCAAGCAGGTGACATGACCCCGTGGACTCCAAATGTTGAACGGGAAGTAAAGGTGTGTGTGTGTGTGTGTGTGTGTGTGTGTGTGTGTGTGTGTGTGTGTCTTACTGGAGCATGCTCTCCTGCCAACGACCACTTACAGGTTCAGCAAAAGCATTGTGTCCGAGCAGATGCACCTGCAAGCAGATGCAGCTGCAGCTGACACAATTCCAAGAGAAGTCTTCAGTGGCGTGAACCTGCCCCATCCCCAGAGAGCCTTTCGTGACTCCTGCCCCCCTGTCACCCTCCACCTCCTCCGCAGGCAGCCGTTGACCCATGTGGGGCTGGGCAGGTAAAGGAGCCAGTGTCTATGACTGTCAGTCCATGTGTCCCGGGGGGGGGGGGGGGGGAAGAGTAGGGTGTGTGGCGCTAAGTGTGTGTGCTCTTCTTCGCTCAGCACAGTTCACTGGGTCTCATCCATCCCACAGGATTTGTCTTCCAGCCTCATTCTAAGGTCAGGGCACCAGACTTAGTCACAGTGCTCCGGCTACCACTTGCGAAAGTGGGGGGCCACACTCAGGCCTGTGTCTTTCACACACCGCTCTACCCCAATGCCTGAGCCTGGCTGATTCTCATCTGCCCCTGGAGACTAGAAGTCTAACATAAAGGTGCCACCAGCTTTGGTGACTCATTTCTACTTCTAAGATGGTAACTTGAACCATGTCCTCACTTTGAAGAAGCAGAAACACTCAAAAGTGATGAACTCCCCCCTTTCAACCCCTTTTAAGGGTCACCAATCTTGGGCATGAGGATGGAGATCTCCTGGGCAGATCACCCCTCAAAGGCATCACTTCTTAGTACCGTCACCCTGAGAGTCAAGTTTCAATCCAGCAACGTTGCAGGAGACACATGTGTCAGAAGCAGGGCTGGTTCCAAAGTGTCTGTCAGACTGAGAACAGCTATTTCCTGTTGGTACCTGCCAGGTACACTCTTTTCTTTTCCTTTCTTTCTATTTTCTCTTTCTTTCCTTTTTTTTTTTCTCAAGATAAGGTCTCACTATCTTCCAGAAGTGGACACCCAGTATTTGCCCCTCTTTTAGATTGAGCCCTGGCTAGCCTGGAACTGTTATGTAAGCCAGGCTGGCTTGGACCTCACCTGCCTCTTCCCCCCTTGAGTGCTGGGGTTAAAGGCCCCCAGGCCCTGCTTATTGTTGTAACCTTCCTCAACCCTGCAAGGTCTGCACAGTTATTATTCTCTTCATAGATGAGAAAACTGAGTCCCGGAGGTTAAACAATCTACCCAAGGGCACAGAGAGCGGCACAGCGCAGTCCACTGGCTCCTCTGACCTGTGCCACTTTGGAGGGTTATGGAGTTCCAGGATCAAACCCGAGGATGGCCTGGTTCTAGAAGTGGAATCTCAGCATTTGGCCCTTGTTTTGATCGTTGCTGTCAGGATATGACCATTGTGAGCCTGGCAAGGCACCGGCAGGTACCTATCCTCACCTAGGTTGGACCTAGGACTATTTAGACCGTTTCCTGTCTTTGCCCACCAAGCCACAGCAAAAGACACGACTGGCACCCTGGCAGAGCTGACTGTGTGTCTGTGTCCTCACGTCCCTCTAAGGATGACTATAAACAGAATTATAAAGCTGTCAGGGGCCGGACGTGGTGGCGCACGCCTTTAATCCCAGCACTCGGGAGGCAGAGGCAGGTGGATCGCTGTGAGTTCGAGGCCATCCTGGTCTACAAAGCGAGTCCAGGACAGCCAAGGCTACACAGAGAAACCCTGTCTTGAAAAACCAAACCAAACCAAACCAAACCAAACAAACAAACAAAAAAATAAAGCTGTCAGGGTTTACCGTGATAAAACTGGTCTGACAAACACACATCAACTAAAGGGCTGAATTTCCCTCAGCCATCCGAATGCTGTGGCCCTTTAATACAGTTCCTCATGTGGTGCCCAACCATAAAATTATTTCATTGCTGCTTTGTCACTGTAACTTTGCTGCTGTTATGAGTCATCATTCAAATATCTATGTTTTATGATGGCCTTGGGCAACTCCTGTGAAAGGGTTGTTTGACCCCTCAAAGGGGTTGAGACCCACTGACATGGGTCCTCCATCTTCTGAAATCTAGAAGACACGGCTCACACTTAGCCTCGTGGGCTGGAAGTCTACTCAGAGCTGCCACTGTTCTCTTTCTATGGCATTAATAACTCTCCTTGTAAGTCCCTTGCTCAAAAGAGCAAGAAGTCACTGGGCAGATGACCCAGGTCCTTCTAATAAGACTGGCACACTTGAGAGTTGTGGTCAAAATCTGTGGTCACCCATTAGTGCCTGTCGAGGAAGACAGTGTGGTTGGGGTGAGTACAGGACTGTTTGTTCCCCTTAACTCTGAAACATCTGTGGCAAGGGACAAAAGGAGCCGCACGGAATATGAATCTCCAAAAAGGTTTGGGGTTTGTTCGCTTAAACACAGAACATGTTAGAAGCCCTTTTTGAGACTAACAATTAGGTCTATAGTTGATGGTTTCTGCTTCTTTTTAGATTGATGTGTTTTTACAAAAGATTTATTTTCATTATTAATTGAGTGTGTGTGCTTGTATGTCTATGTATGTGTGGTGTGAGCGTGCATGCAGTTCCTTAGGAGGCCAGGAGAGGGCGTCATAACACCTAGAGCTGGAGTAACAGGCAATTGTGAGCTTTTCCCTGTTAACTGGGAACCCAACTCAGGTCCTCTGCAAGAGCAAGGAGCAAGAGGTCTTAACCGCTGAGCCATCACCTCTCCAGCGCAACCGATAATTTCATGACATGAGAGAACGCTGCCACCATTCCTTTCATAGAAGCGCGGGAGCCGCAGGGAGGTGTCTGGGATTTTCATTTTTATTCTAGTTTTGTTTTAAAATCCCGGGTGCCCAACAGCACTCCTAGCCCCTTGTCCTGCCTGGGGTTCTCCCGGTCTGGTGTCCCTGCTGGGAGAATGTGGCGATCAGAGCCCTTCTCCTGAGGTGGCCCCAAGCTCTGATGCCCTAGGGTACCCAGGGATGCTCCCAGAGAGAAAACCTTAGGGGTTCTCTCACCTGATTCCCCTCCCCCCCTCCGCCTGGTTTCCCTCATTTCCCTTTTCCAGCAGTGTCTCCCTTGTTACAGAGGGATTGGCATTGCGAGTAAAGTGCAGTGGGAGGAGCCGGCAGGGTCCTGAAACTCAGGGTGGAAGCACTTCTCCTCTCAGGACCCATTCCCCTCGCTAAGGTGGATTTCCTCCTGCCCCCACCGGTGGGATCATTCGGAAACACACCTGGACCTCAGGCTCCATCTTTTGCATTGCAAAACTGGGCACAGTACCTTGTGCGATTCCCTAACCAGCTGGCCCCTAGGGGGAAGACAGCGTGTCTGAAGAGCCTCACTGCCAGATACCGTTCAGCAAAAAGCCTGCTCGCTTTAGGGCGGGGCTGACTAGGCAAGGGGCCCAGAGGGGAGAAATGGTAGAGAGGTGTCATCTCCTCCCGGATGGCACTCACCGTCTCTCTCCTCTTTCCCTTCCTCTTCCTTCTCCCTTTTCTACTCCCTTCTTCTTTTCCTCCCCCTCCCCCAGCTCCTCTTCTCTGGCCCCCGCCCTCAGCTGGCTGTGGGGCGGAGGGTAGGGGGGTAGGGGGTGGGGGAGGGGAGGGGAAGGCCTGCCTGAGCGGCGGGCCCGGGGTCAGACGCTGTGTGCGCCCAGGCTGAGCACCGAGAAGGCAGCCCGGTGCTTGCGCAGGAGCAGACGGATCTTCTCATCATCCGAGTCCGGGTCTAGCGGCTTGTTGTACTCATCGTCCTCGGTCTCCGAGGCTGCGCGGTCCCCGCCCGCACCGCCCGGGCCCCGGGGCGTGGAGGATGAGGGCTCCAAGGCGCTCTTCTTCCGCCACTTGGTGCGGCGGTTCTGGAACCATACCTGCGAAGAACGACCCGGGATGCGGGAGTGGGCTCCGCTGCGCGGCCACCTCCCTACCCCAGTGCGTGGACCATACACCGCTGCACCTTGCAGCGGTCTGATACTTGCATTACTCGGAGGGGGTAGCAAAGTTAAGTAAAATAGTAAAATAAAAGCGTGCCACAGCCCTTTCTTCTGATGGCAACCCTCCCTGCCCTCCCTAGCAGCTTTCTCCTTGCCTCAGATGCCGTGGGTTTTTTTGTTTGTTTGTTTTGTTTTGTTTTTTGGGTTTTTGTCATCTGGGCTGAAACTCCTGAAACGTCACTAGCTAGAGCCATCCTTGGGACTCAGTGTGATGGTAGAGCCTGGGCCTAAAGTGCACTGTCCCTCCAAGAAAACAAAACGGAATGAATGGATAAATGAATGAATGAATGAAGTTGCCCTTCTTTTAACCTTATAGATCCCCAGGAACGTCAAATAATTGTCCCTAGAAAAATATCAAGTACGTTACTTGAAATGCCTGAAACCTGTGGGGCCCTAAAGAGGCAAACAAACTTGTAACAAGAGCCCACGTCATCTCCTTCCATTTCCACGGAACAGCCTTCTCTCCTGGCAATGACTATCTGCTGAGGCTGGTCCCATTTGCCCCCACCCCCCACCCCAGAACTCCCCTGAACTCCCCCGAATCTGTTCA
This sequence comes from Acomys minous, assembly GCF_964271855.1. Classification (NCBI taxonomy): domain Eukaryota; kingdom Metazoa; phylum Chordata; class Mammalia; order Rodentia; family Muridae; genus Acomys; species Acomys minous. Next base: position 14,175,821 of record NC_140497.1, on the reverse strand, counting down.
CACTTCTTCACAGGGAGGCTGCTCGTGGCTTTCTTCTCTGCACTTGCTGGTCAGAAGACCGCAGGCCCCAGACTTGATAAACTGCAACTGTCTCCTTATTTGTAAAATGGCCCATAATGGTGACTTCAAGACAGGATGAGACTTAACGGAGGTGCTGCTTACAGGCTCTGAGGTGGGACTGGGTAGAGATGGCTATTAGTAATTATTATAGCCTCTACAGTAAGATGGGCAACCACGCCTTCCTCTCACCTGGTGGCCTCCTGCCCTGGCAGGTGCCTGGCTGCCAGGCAGATACCTTCTCCTGCACAGACTCACCTTGACCTGTGACTCCGTCATGCCCAGTGAGTAAGCCAGCCTCGCCCGCTCTGGGCCAGCCAAGTACTTGGTCTGCTCGAAGGTTTTCTCCAGAGCAAAGATCTGGTGGCCTGTGAAGGTAGGGCGGGTGTGCTTTTTCTTGTGGATAGTGTCACTCAGGGGGTCTGGGGCTGGTAGGAGGGAGGAAAGTACCATTAGCAGGATGAGTGGAGACCGGATGGGAGCCTGCCTGTAGGGTGCCAGCCTGTGCCTTTTCTTGCAGAGATGTGTTCTCCTACTAAGAGGCCACTGAGGTCTGGGAACGTGGTGACACTGGTCAGTCGATCCGCACTTCTGGCATTCAGCATAATAGTTACTGTGACCTCTACCAAACCTGGGTAGACAGGGCCCCTAGTGGGCAGCTGCACCAGGTTACAGCTACGGAGGGACAGCGAGGAGTTAGAACTGGCCCTTGTGCCTTTCCCAGTTTTCCCATGATTCAGTGATGTTGCTTTCCCGAGGGGACACATGGGAATTTCTTTTCTGGGCCAAGACACCAAGACAAACATGCTCTCACTTTCATCAATACAGTCGTGGGGTACCTTCCACCTGCAATCAGACTTGTGGGGCCTCTGAATTCTTCCCCATTTTCTTTCTTTGAGATTCCCCCACCCCCACCCCCAGCCTCCCAGGTCTGTTGGAAAAGCACAGAGTGCAAGCGTCTGGCTCCAAGAGGCAATTCCTCCCTGTACTGCACAGCCTGGCAGCCCACCCTCCCTCAGACCTCTTGAGATCTAGTGTGCAGCCTGAGGTTGGAGGGTCAGTGTCATCTGGAGAGGCCGGTGACCCCAAACTCAGTCATGACTGTTCGCAAAGGAGCTTGAGGCTCAAAGCAAGCCGAGGGCTCATATGTTGGGTCTTAGTCAGCGTACTCCAGCGGCTCATGTCCTCTGTCCTCCTGTCACAGGCAAGGGGTGTCAGCACAGAAGAGGAAAAGGACTTCTAAGACAGTGGTCCTCAACCTTCCCAATGCTGCGGCCCTTTGATACCGTTCATCATTTCCTGGTGACCCCCCCACCATCAAATTATTTTGTTGCCACTTCATAACTGTAGTTTTGCTACTGTTATGAGTTGTAACTATCTGATATGCAGGATGTCTGATATGCGCCCCCCCCCGTGAAAGAATCCTTTGACACCCCCCCAAAGGCATCCCGACCCACAGGTGAGAACCACTCTCCTGAAAGATGACCCTCTTCAGTTCTCTCCCCTCGTGTGTTAAGCTGGCCATGGGCTTTCTTGGATGTTTTCTGGTGCGTGCATGCATTCAAGACTGAGGCGTAGCACAGGCTGGGGGAGCATAGGGTAGAAGCACAGGAGAGAAACAGCTTGAGCTTACAGTTACCCCAAACTAGATTATACAATAGGTCCTGAGAGACGAGGTCTGAGGAAGGCGGCTGTCATTCAGGCACAGCACACGGGTGGGGGTGGGGGGCACAAGGGGATAAGAGTTTGGGGGGTTTTCACCATTGGTTCCAAATCCTGTATGCAGTGTGGGAGCCAGAGAATAAACAGCAGCAGATGGGGCTTTGCCTCTGACCCTGCCACACAGATTTATCCCACCGAGAGCTTTAGTAGCTAGGGTCGCCCTAGAAGCCACTGCCACTCTCTCAAGCTGTACTTCGCGTGCACATGGCCCTGGCACTTCCTGACCCCTGATTGTCGTAATACCCACCCACTTCACTCCAGTTCTCAGAAACCTGAGTCTCAGGGATGGGTCGGGTAAAGGGGCCCCCCTAAGCAGTCAGGGCCAAGGTCAACTTAGCTCTGTTGTTCCAGAAGGCTGGGCTGCTGTTTCTGCCATTGCTGGCTTGATCCCGGAGCAGGAAGGTGGGGTGATGGGCCCTGGCTTCTGGATGGGACGTCAGCGAGTCTCGAAACGGTGCCATATAAAATTGCGCTTTGGGGGGATATGATACTAACGACAGTAAGTTTTCGTCTCATGGGGCAGCATTTGCCTGCTTCTTGGGAAGAGGCTGGGCAGAGGCAAACTGAGTGGCCAGCTGGCTGCTGCGCAGGGTGAGATGGGCTGTGTTCATGGGGCCTGCGACACCCAAGGTCCCTTGAAGGGCAACTAAAGTGGCAGTGGGTTCCGACACCTGTGCCAGGTGGAAGTTGGGTACGAGCGGGGAGAGGGTGGGATTCAGTTCTGCTGTGAGCTGAGAAGAGGGACCAGGCGTCAGGCTGGGCTGCGTAATGGCGGCTGAGGTGAAGCAGAACACAGTGTATCCCAACCTATAAAAGACCTCTTGCCTCCTCCCTGGGACAGGCTGGACTTGGGGGGGTGGGGGGTGAAGGCCCGTACTCACTGTTGCTGCACGGCCGAGCGCTGCCTCGCCAGTCCTGGCCTGTGTCCGCCCAGCAGTTCCGGGTCCTGGTGGGGTACTCATTTCCAGCCTTGGAAAAACTCCCCACCTGGGGGCCATAGTAGACGCCCTGGGAGCTGAGTCCACCAAAGCTTGCCACGTGGGGGTAGCCAGAGAGGAGGCTGCTGTTTGGAGTGGCCACTGGTCTGCTCAGGATGTCAGTGATCCCATGGGGTGTCCCAGCCGCCAGCTGGGGGCCAAGTCCCGGAGGGCTGAGCTTGTAGAAGGAGTTCTGCACGGAGTACTGGCACATGGGAGCCTTCATTTCCGAGAACTGGGCCAGCTGTGTGTTGTTCAGGAGGAACGTGCCCTGCAGGTTGGACTCCATGGTGTCCAGGTCAGCGAGTAGGAGGGCGAGGAGCCCTCAAAGCCCAGCACCTCAGATGGTGGCGCAGGATCTCATGGCAGGTTTGGAGAGTCTGAGCCCCTCATCTCACCCCCAAGCCTCCCGACTGCCCTCTGGCTCGGTCCTTCCTCAGAGATGGGGCACCTACGTCAGCTCTCTGGAAAGTCAGGTGTCCAGAGAAGGTGGGAGGCCTTTCGCTTTCCTTCTTTGCCAGCTGGGCCTAAGGAGGAATGTTCCCCATACTCAGAGCACCCGGGTTTTTTTTTTCTGCCTCTGAGTCTGGGGGCCCTATATCAGAAGTTTTAAGTTCAGAGAAGGGACATTTCCTTGATAAAGATACGGCCCATTAGAATACAGACCTGAGAGTGGCTGAGCAGAGGGCGCTGTGCCGCCATTGGTTGGAACCCGCATGGGCCTCACATTGGCTTCTCCTAGACAAATTGCACTTTGAAAGATTGACTGTAAATCAGCCGGGGTGTGTGTGTGTGTGTGTGTGTGTGTGTGTGTGTGTGTGTGTGTGTGTGTGAAAGAATTAGCTCTAGACGCTCTGTGTATGGTCAGAGACTCCACTTGCTTGCCATAGTATAAAGGTGGGTGCCTGGAGGTAAGGGACTGGAGGCTCCCATGGAAAACTTCATGTGCTCCCTTGAGGGAGAGAGAGAGTCTGGCTCAGAGGTCACCGTCCCAAGCTGTCGCTGTAGAGATCGATGTGAAGCCTTGAGGAGAGATGCTGCTGCTTTCCCCTTCCTCCTCTATACAGGGTAAGTGGTCTGGCTGAGCAAGATCTGTTCTCTGGGGTCATGCAAATCTCTCAGACTTGAGAACCTAGGGGCGGGGGGGGGGGCGGGGGGGTACACTTATTGCAGAATGGCTTAGGGAGAGGGCCGAGTAGGAGTTCTCAGCATTATAGGGGTGTCAGTGTGAGGGGGTACTCCACTGAGGCTGAAGGGGAAGGGCTGTGTAAATGTTCCTACCTCTGTCAGCTTTTCTTGGTCTCTTCTGCCTGGTGTCCCGTGTGAAGGCTCACATGTGAGAGGCCCTGTGGCCCGGAGGCAGAGACCTAAGTGGGCAATGGGGTTGTGACTTGGGAGTAAACTGAATATAAGAGCACTGTGAGCATTATTTCTGGAGGACTTTGGCAATCTGCTGGTTCTTGCAGGGGCAATCTCTCACTTAGCAGCAGGGAAAGTGACCCACAGAGGCATCAGGGCTCGCCTGCCAGGTGCTCTCTAAATTCAGCATTCTTTCCTGAAATTACTCCCCCAAAGTGTGAAATGACAGGGACAAGGTGATTGGCTATCCGGATGAGTTCTTCCTGACCAGGCCACTTGGATTTTGGGGACCACACTTATGGTTTTTTTTGGGGGGGGGTGTCTGTTGTGTGTTCACAGGTGAGAGTCAGAGGCTTTTCTTTGTTAGCTTTCTTTGAGGCAGAGGGCTGAGGTGGGGAAGGCTAGTTTGCCATGGAAAATCTGACTGTAAGAAACACTCTTGGCATAGGTGGTTCAGGTGAGGGAATAGAAAGAATTTTACACAGGGTGAAATGATCTTTCTACAAGTTTGGATAAAAAAAAGAAGCATGAAAAAGAGCTCTTTTAAAATATTTTTTAAGTCTCTCTCTCTCTCTCTCTCTCTCTCTCTCTCTCTCTCTCTCTCTCTCTCTCTCTCTCCTCTCTCTGACCCTCAACTTGGGTCTAGAAACCAAACTGTAGTTTCTTAGTCCCATCTCTTCAAACCTGAGAAAAGTTGATGGTTTTTTGTTTTGTTTTGTTTTCCCCCCATCATATAAAAAGAGCTGTATTTGGGGAAATGGGCTTATAATTTGTGACAGGTTTTATTTCAGAACCAAATGCACAGAGCAACACATTCTAATTCACCCTTGAAGATGGCACGCTGGGCGAGGGATGCGCTTTTTTTCTGCAGGAGTTTTGGAGTGATTTCAGCCTCTAAGTCATCAGCAGGAACGTGATCACATGTTCTAGTCCTTTTTCTCAAACTACTCCCTTTAAATGTGCCTTCAACTGATTTTTACTCTCAGCACCTCTTTGAGACATCCTCTCCCCCAGTTTCTGGCCAATAGCTGCTCTCACCTGAGTATCTTTGGCTATCTGGACTTAGGACTCCCCTAGCTTCCCCCCCCACCCAAAAAAAAAGTTCTTAAAGGTTTACATTAGGTTTGCTATTAGGCCATGTGCCAGCTGTTCCAGATTCCTAGGCAAGTCACCCAGCCAAGGCAACTGTGGTTCTGTATGAGTTTTAAAAACCCTCTGGGGACACAAAAGCAGGGCAAGAGCTGGTGGGAGTTCAGCGGCTGGGATGCTAGGGTTGGGGTGGGGATGAGGAGCACCAGCGATTTTGGGGACAAAGATTTGGTCACTCTATAGTAATGAGAAGTTAGGAAGGGCATTTGCTGTAATTGATCTGACTAATGCTAACACTGATAAGGGGGTGATGCTGTCTGGTAACCTCAAGTGACAATGCAAGAGACCTTAGAAAACCATCTACTCTGTTCTTCATGTGACACAGGAGGAAACCCCATCTGTGTGGAGCCCAACTTTGCATAAAGAGTTGGAAACTAGTTAGGAGCAGGGATCACTCCTCTCACTAGCAAGGGCAGACTTTGACAGCTACCCTTATCATCTGCCTGCCTAGACAGGTTCTCTGGTTTGTAGTGCCCTGCCCCCACCTCTTGTCATCTCCTGATAACCAAGCTGTCGGCACTTTCAGGCCTATTCTAGGACGGTGGTACTGATTAAGAGGCTTTCCAGGGTCTGGGCATTGGTGGACCCCTTTTAAGGGCAGAGAATCTCCCGATGCCACCCAATAGATGCCACCACACCCCAAACCAGGCTACACTGCTACCCAGCACCTCAAACTTCCAAGATGAGCCAAGAATGAGAGCTGGAGACCTGTGCCATGAATCAGTTTCTTTATTAATTTGACATTTGTTTAGCTGGTGTAGGGAGAATGGTCTATACATCAGAGTAGGGTGGGGTGGCCTCTCTCAGTAACAGAGCATGTGAGAGAGCCAAGACATAGTTCATTTTTCATAACAATTAAAAAAATCAAGGTCATTTCAAAACTTCTAAAAAGCGTCTAAGGTGCAGACTGCAGCATTCTCTAGGCATCAAGTGGAGACCCCAAACTCCTCCTAAACAGCTCCTAGTAGCAACGGGAGCGCGCAGCCATGCCGCCGAGGGCGGGGGCGGCGTGCCAAGCAGCCAAGCCAGACCGGGCGGAGGGTGCCAAAGCGGAGGCGGGCACGCGGGGCGCTAAGAGCCGCTACTGGGGCGGCGTCCTGGAGCGGAGGGTGCGGGGCCAGGCGGGGCGACCCCGCGCCCGTCCTTGCCCGCCAGCCCTCCCGGGGCCGCCCCCACCCCCACCCCGAGGGAAACCAGCCGCGCCCGCGGACTACAGCATCCTCCAACCGGCGCATCGGCCCAGGGCTAAGGCGCGCGCGCGGCTGGAGCCCCCGGGAGGGCCTCCAGGGCGTGGGGGGCACGAGCATGGAGGGGCGTCTGTGCTACTTGGAAAGGTTTTATTGTGTCCTGACGACACCCCGGAAGAGCGGCTGGCGAGGAAAGTGACCGCCGTCCACCAGTGGCTCCCGGCGAGCAAGAAGAGCCTGCCAGTCTCTCTCCTGGCCCTAGGGGGCGCCGCCCGGGCATGGCGGAGCCGGATTGTGCTGATTCGGGCCTCCCTCTGCAGGAGACTCTAGAGTGACGTTAAGGCTCTTCCCTGAGGGCTCCAAGGCAAGACCAGCCAGTTGAGGGTTCCCTTCCTGGCCTGGCCCTGAGTCTAGATAGAAGAGGGTCTCTCCTCAGTCTCCTGGTCAGCAGCGTTATCCTGCTCCGGCGGCTCTCCTTTCTCTGGGCCCGTGGTCAGAGCCAGGCACTCGGCTGACCAGCCTGAGCCCAGGTGTCCGTTGTCAGGACCTCCAGCCTGCAGCCACCTGCACTTCAAGCACCAAGTTGGCTCTGGGAGACCTCAGGGTGGTCTGACCTAGGAACTGGCAGGTACATTCACAGCCCTACTCCCTTCCTCTTTCTGTGAAAGACAGCCTTTAGCTCCTCCCACAGCCTGGAGAAGTCCTCGGGAGCTGAGCTGTTTAGGGCTTTTGTACATACTTGCTAACGTGTTTCTATTGGTTTGCATAGTATTTATTGTTTTCATATACACAAGGCTGATTACTGTACAGTTTACACTTTGAACACAGACTATTGTAGAAGTGCTTGACGATTTGGAAAACCTCTTCCTCTGTTGAACATGCTGGTGCAATCCTCGGGCAGCCACAGCCCTTCTCCAGCAGAGGGCTTTGAGATGGGACCCTGGCTCCCTTTGAGCCCTACAGCATAAGCCTAGGGGCTCCTTGCCTCAGTTCTTAAACTTCTAACACAAGGAACCCCGAATGCAACTCTCAGGGTGATGATTTTCCACTGGAAGATGATTAATACTGAAACTGAGACACAACGTTAAAAAAAAAAAAGTATATCGAGTTTATCCATACAGCTTCAGAGGTCACAGTAAAATCAGTGTGGACTGAGTGTAGGGGAGACCTGTGCACCTGTGTCGTGTCGTTCTGGGAAGAGCTGTCCCTCCACGGGGATGGGGATGGGGTGGGGGGTGGGAGCGTGTTACAAGTGGCATGTGGTGTGTGCAAGTGTGAAAGGCTGGCACGTGACGATGCGGGACAATGGTGCCAAACTGATTTCACGCTGTTTCCAGTTTTCCCGTACCAGAAAGACCATGTGACTCTCTCACAAATGAGGTTGAAGTCAAAAATCAAAACAAAAAGCGAACAAACCAGCCAACCACCCCAGCCACAGTGAAGCCCTTATCCGTGTCTGCACCCATGTGCTCTCGGGGGGGGGGGGGGCTTGCTCTCCCTCCCCCTTCTGCTCGAGGCCTTTGTCCCGATTCCCACAGAGATCCACAGTCGCTAGAGGCAGGACTGAAGACTGTAGGTCATGCGTCTACAGCCAGGCATTCATGCTGGATAGGAGACTAAAGGAAACCCCTTACAGAGGCCATGCCGGGGAGCTTAGAACACGTGCGACCTTCAGTAGCCCTCTGGTCCAGGTCTCCTCCTGTGTGCATGACAGAGTGTGTGGAGTTCAGGGTTTGGGTGTTGAGGTGTGATCCTGCGGAACACAGAAAAAGGAGTCACTCGAGAGGTCTTAGGCAGGCCAGGCCAGGAGAAGCAGCGTCCCCAAGCAAAGCGGCGAGCCGAGAGTGCAGTAGCAGAGGCTAGCCCCGGAACACCACCCACCCTTCCCTGCTCCCTACCTACCCAGATGGTTCATCTCACTAGGTTTCCAGCTCCACTGCTTACTGCAGAGTGAATGGGTGCTCGGGAACTTTACATGGGGCCGGAGCCGGGGAGGGGGGCCAGAGAAGGTGATGTACTGCCAGGAGGCCTGGGGGGGGGGGGAATCTCCGGAGTAGATTCTTGTGCTTAGGAAGAGGCCGTTTTTTATGTGACAGGCCCTATGCCAAGAAAAAGGCTAGGCAAGGTAGAAGTGCCGCTATGCTCTTAGTTCAGGTGAGCCTACAGCACCCATGTCTGCTCTGTACCCGCCCCAGACAAGGCCACTGGTCTCAGAAACTTCTGAGTTTGAAGCTCCTCTTGGCTCTGGTCCTCGGACTCTTACTGTCAGGTACCCGGCTCCTGGTCACATGCCTAGTGGCGGACTGAGTCTGGTGAAGAGCTCTCTTAAGGCAAGTGCATTCTCTCCAGAATATTACATCTTGGGCTGGGAAACAACCGTTTTGCGTGTGAAGTCCAAACCTGGCAGCCAGGGGTTCACAACAAGGCACTATTCCTGCCCCCATGGCCTTATCTTCCAGCCTACTGAGAGTACCGAGAGGCCTGCCTCCTTCCTCTTTTCTTAAAATAAACAAACAAACAAAACAAAACAACAACAACAACAAAAGTGCTTCCTCCCCCCCCCCCCCAGCCTTGTTGTACAGCGCTCAGGCTAGCCTGAAACTTGCAACCTCCTTCCTGACATCCCTGGTGCTGGGATTTCAGGCGTATGAAAGACTATAGGGACCCAGGAGCTGGTGGAGCAGAGAAGGACATTTCTTTATTTTTGCTTTTTTTTTTTTTTTTTTGAGACAGAGACTCTTTCTTTAATCCAGTCTGGATCAGAAGGTATTATTTATCACATACTGGCCTCGGCTTCGGGGCAACCCTTCAGTCTCAGCTCCCTGAGTGTTGGTGTGATAGGTGTGATCTACCATGCCTGTCTGATTCTGGGAAGTGGCATAAAGGTTGGAAGTCATTCCGAGGCAGAGCTGTTCCTAGGTGTGGAGCTGTCATGAGCTCCACAGGTGACAGAGCTGACCAACCTGACTCATTCCCGGGGGAGGGGAAGACTAAAAGCCAGGCCCCTTTGCTGGGTGGAAGAGAGCTGCCACCTGATACTCTCTGCCCCTGCTGGGATGCTTTCTCCTTCAATCCTGTCATTACCAGCGGCCTAGCTTTAGCCAATTTAGCTGCTCTTCACCTCAGTTTCCTGTGCTATGAAATGGGGCTGGTGGCAGCCGGACCTGCCACATTGCATCGCTGTGATGTGGGGATGAGCTAATGATGGGTCCAGGGAGGGTGGGCAGGGGGCATGCTGGACTTGTGAGCACCTGGCTCTTGGAAAGTGCTGCTGCCTGTGGTGGTGGTGTTTCTTTCTAGGGAGCTGTGCAGTTGCTCTGGGTGGATTACGAGCAAGCGCTCTGTGCAGGAGCCCCTTCTTCACCTTCCCTACATTGGGGGGCAGTGCCTACCCTGGGGCTAAGCATTCCTCAGGAGAGAGACAACGTGAGAGCTGAGCTTCGAGATGCACAGCCTGATTTCCCACCTTCTTCACTGCCAGGTCCTCAGCAGAGGAGAAGGCTCAAGCCTTAGTGACCATTTAGGACGTGGCACACAGTTTTCTTTTTTTGGGGAGGGGGATGAGGGTGGGGAGATGGGGGGGGGAAGGTGTAATCTAAGATTCAAGTGGAACAGAGCCTGGTCCAGCTGGAGCAGCTGCTGGAGCCGGGGTTGGGTAATATGAGCCTTCTGGCTATAGCCAGGCTCTCTCCACGTCACTCTCCCTGCACCTCCTCACCAGGCCCATCCTTCCAAAGCTTAGGAAATGGCCCCTCCAGTGTGCTCAGAGTGACAAGATCTTGCACTTCTTTTCTCTCCGTGCTGTGTTCTACCTGCCCCAGCATCTATGCCTGTGGCTCTTACCTCTCACTCTGAGATCACTCCTTGAAGTGGCTGGATATTAGAACAGATTCTAGCTTGAAACAAAGCAAAACAAAATGTACCTCCCTGCTTCCTCCCACTGAAACATATAAACTTTAAATTTACTAAAATATTCTATTGTCAGAGCTAATGGAAGTCTTCAAACTATGCCTGCATGGAAAATATTCCATAAAAATGAAAACAGAGGCACTGGCCTTTTCCTCCCTTGGCTCCTTGGAGAGTCCTGGAGGGCACAGCCACGCACATACTGAGGGCATCAAGAACTAGTACCCACCTGGGCGTAGTGGCGCATGCCTTTAATACCAGCACTCGGGAGGCAGAGGCAGGTGGATCTCTATGAGTTCGAGGCCAGCTGGTCTACAAAGCGAGCCCAGGACAGTCAAGGCTACACAGAGAAACCCTGTCTCGAAAAACCAAAAAGAAGAAAAAAAAAAAAAAAAAAAAAAGAACAACAACAAAAAAGAAAGAACTAGTGCCCTTCCCAGGCTCCCGGGAGCCCCTGGGTTGCATCACTGCCTGTGCACCAGGTCCTTAGCTGCTCTCTGCATACTGTCTTCCCAGCAGTCCTGGCACCTGAACATTAGGCACAGTACAAAACCCGCCTGTGCTGCCATGAGCCTTGGAGTCTTGACTAAACACTTTACTGTCCTTTTCGGCCTGCTTCTTTACTCTCTAGGCCTTGGACACAGGATGAGACCAAGGCTCAGCAATGCACTGCTTACCAGACTGTAGAGCCAGAGGGTGCCTCCTCTCTAAACAAAAGCCAATCATCCTCCATTCGGCCTCCTTTTCCATATGGTACTTATAGCCACGCTATATGACTCGAGGGAAGTTTGAGGGGAAGGGTCAAAATCTGTCATAATAACTCAACTTTCAATATGCATACTAATCTTACGGGCAGTCCCTGGCAGGCTAGCAAGCTTCTACTCCCGAGCTATGTCCCAGGCAAGGAGTCTGTATCTTAAGACACCTAGATGACTTGAGGGGGTGTGGACCATACTCAGAGAGAATACTGTTGACCCTCGCACTCACTCTGTAAAAGCCCTCTCATAGAGATAAGAGCTTCTGTTACTGTATGGCAGTTCTGTGCCGAGAGCGCTGGCATTAGCTCTGCATGGACAGGGATGCTGAGGCTTAGGAAGGTCAGGTGACTTGCCTCGAGTCACGCTACAAATACAATCTGCCATTGATTGAGTACCAGAGTGCATATGCCTGTATTTACTCCTCAGGACACCATCCCTCTCATAGTTAGATTTGTGACTCCCTCCCCACCACACCCATGCTGTGGACAGAAGCTGGTGTCTCAGCAGGCTGAGCATGTCCTCTGCCACTGAGCTACACCAAATTCTGGACACATTTTTTTTTTACATGTAACACATATCCAGAAGAGACTATTTTCATCTTTCCCTGAGGAGTATGAAGCTGGGGGTGGTTAAGTGACTTAAGGTCATACAGTGTGGGAGCAGCGGGAGCCAGGTCTTGAATCTAGAGCCCAAGGCTAGCCTCTACAACCGGAAACAAATAAGATGCTTCTCATTATTCATGGTAGTTCTAGAGTTCCGGTCTACCAAGTATGAACATGAGATTGGGGAATACTGAGTCACTACTCCCAAGGGAAACACGAGACTAGGTTCTTGTCCGTCTCTGACCACGCTCTCCTCAAGCGATGTCTATGTCAACATGGTGTGTGTGTGTGTGTGTGTGTGTGTGTGTGTGTGTGTGTGTGTGTTTCTGTTTGAGGGTGGCACGGTGCGTGTATGTGGCTCACTTGCTCTCGCTGACCTCGCTGCCACTAACACCAGAGCCCTCGGGAAGCTTCAGAGCTCATCTTCCCCGGACAGACAGAACTTCAACACAGTGAAACGATCGTCAAAGGGCACAAGAATGCACTGTGGCGCTAAACAGATTAAAATAAAGGGCAGGCATGGGAACTGGAACAAGGTGAGGCTGGGGACACGTGCGCGCCGGTCACTCAGTGGTCACCCTTGCCTGTGAATGACTGAGCACAGAAGCAGCCAGCGCTCATCTCGGACTTGAAGTAACTTTTGGCAAGTAGGCAAATCAGAAGAGGAATAAGGAGGACTGGCGGGCCTGCCTGTGGGCTGGGGGCAACACGTGGTGGGAACAGCGCCCGAAGCCCCTTCGCTAGCTCCTTTCTTGCCGAAGGTGGAGCGCTCCTGCTGTTCTCTGAACTTCTGGACCGACCGCTGCATCACTACCCAGCCACACCCTGCCTTCTGCTGGCACCAGGCTGCTCAGAATTCCTGACTTCTAAGCTCATGAGGACTGGTGGCTCCCTCTCCTCCCTCCCTCTCTCCCATTCTCTCTCTCTCTCTCTCTCTCTCTCTCTCTCTCTCTCTCTCTCTCTCTCCTTTTCTCTGTCTGTCAACCTGCCTTCCTGCTGCCTGCCTCTTGGTTAAGACATTGGTAATAATCTGAACCAAACACAAGTGCAAACCAGATTGGCTCCGGCTGCTGGCATAGGAAAAACAAGGCAGAAGGAGACATTTTCCCCTCCCTTCCTCTTTTAAAAATGACACACACCTTTGGGTTAATTTCCAGGCCAGGATCACAGCTAATCCTGGCCTTTACATTGGCAGCCAGGAAGGACCCTCCTGGTACTGCCAGGGTTAATGCTGTGACCTCCTTAAAGCTGCTGAGGAATCAGGGCTAATTTTACTCTCCTGTTGGCTCTGCCAATCCTCATTTTGCTCAAGTGCTGAGATATGTTGGGAAGCAGCAAGTCAGCAACTTCTGGTAGCTCAGGAGGCAGTGTGGGCCCTGGTTTTTGCAGAATGCAGAAAACCCATCACTGCTTGCTGCTTGGGTCTGGAGCGGGAGGGGGTGCGGGTGGGGGGGGGCGGCAAGAGTTCCAGGGACAATAACCCAGTTAGCACCCTGCATAGGAGCAGGGCAGGGGGTATGATGCTCACTTGCTCCCCGCTGTCTCCCACCCCGATGCGTCTTGTACTGAGCTGCCCCGAGCTGAGCACAATGAAGGGCCTCGGGGCAGCTCAGTACAGGACCCCTCAGGGAGGGCAAGATCAGAGCTGGCTGCCAAAGCTCTCAGGCACTGCAGCCTGCTGGAGATCTTCATTGTACACTCTGGCCCACCCCTCCTTGGCCCACTGCCCTGGCACACACCCAGCACACAGGAGCACATCCTTTAGCCACAAAGACCCTCCGGACTCCAGAGAAGAGACCACCAACCCCTCGGACCTTGACTCAGTTCCTTCTTAGACATCAAGGGAGTAGCCTTGTTCTCAGAATAGTAAGAGAACTGAAGCTGTGGCAGGCCAGAACTCCAGTGAGCCTGAAAGTTTAGGCCTGGCATGTTCTCTGACCATGCACAGTGAGACGTCACAGCCTGACAGCCTCAGTTGTGTTCTGCAGCATCCTGGCCACCAACCTTAGAGCCCACTGCTTGGTTTCTAAGCAGGAATATCAAGATTCACAGAGTATTTTTTCACACCTCAAAGTGCTATTTTAAGTTTATACAGGGATAGCCAGGCACAGTGGCACATGCCTTTAACGCCAGCACAGAGGCAGCTGGATCTCTGTGAGTTAGAGGCCGGCCTGGTCTACTAGCAAGCCCCAGAACACTCAGGGCTAAATAGAAAGAGACCCTGTTTAAAAATAAATTGTACAGTGGTTGAAAGTATGGCTCAGAAGCATAATCCATACCTAGAATCCATGAGGCTCTGGACTCTATCCCTAACACAGTGTGTGTGTGTGTGTGTGTGTGTGTGTGTGTGTGTGTGTGTGTGTGTGTATACACACACACATACACATAGAGGCACAATAAAACTGAACCCCTGACTTTGTGTCCTCTCCAGCAGATGAGTGTCAAAGAGGAAGTTGAAGGGCAGAGGCAGTGACCTGCCTCGGGAGTACGAATTTGAATCTGGTTGTAGCCTGAATTACATTAGCGGGAATGGGGTGGGGAGAAGCAAGCCGCTATCTCATCAAAGACCATGCCAGGAAGGACAAGAAGGCCGCTGTTACCTCCCAAGCGGCTACTCGAAGAGAGGTCACTGTTTGCCCCTTTTCAGGCTGGCCCGCTTCACTATCTGAGCCCCCTTCCTGCCCTCTAACAGGTCCGGCTGTAGTCCACTCCCTCTTAGCTCCACCTGGAGACAGCAGCAGAGACAGAAAGTAGTAATCACATAGGCAGGTGAGCGAACAAAGGGACAGGGAGGAGGGAAGAGGAGGAGGAGGAAGAGGAGGAGGAAGAGGGGGAGGAGGCTTGGACACCATCCACCAGAAAGGAAACCAAAGGACAGTGTCGCAGACTGGAGCCACGTGAGCTGAGGCGGAGGCGAGCTTGCTGCGGCCTCCAGGGGCCTGCAGCTCCTCAGTACCTTAGTGAGTTTCATAAAGGACTCAACATCAGCTTCCAGATCCCCAGGGTCTGCCAGGGGTCCCTCAACAATCACCTCCTCGTGCTGCTGGGTGTCGACGACGGCACCAGACGGATCTACCTGCCGAACGACTTTGCGAATGATCTGGGGAAGGAGAGGGAGAGGAGGGCTGGTCAAACCATCGGGACAAAGCTTGAGAAGAACAAAGCTCCAGCGGTGACATCAGGAGGAGAGGCCATGGCCTCCTGTCCCTTGTCCATCAGGAGCCGAGGAGCACTTTCTCTGCTGTCATCTCTGGGGAATGCCAGGAGAGCTTGAATTTGGGGAGTACTGTTGGCAGGGTTCCTTAACCATTGGGGGGGGGGGGTGAGGGTTGGGGTGGGGGCTTGTGCGATGCCGCCTCAGCCTCCGGCACTCCACTCAGCTTCTTGGGACAGATGGAAGCTTGTGCGGACCATCTTCCCTCTCTAGGGCCTAAGGCCAGAGGTTGGAAGCCTGTGCGGACCATCTTCCCTCTCTAGGGCCTAAGGCCAGAGGCTGGAAGCCTGTGCGGACCATCATCCCTCTCTAGGGCCTAAGGACAGAGGCTGGAAGCCTGTGCGGACCATCTTCCCTCTCTAGGGCCTAAGGACAGAGGTTGGAAGCCTGTGCGGACCATCTTCCCTCTCTAGGGCCTAAGGACAGAGGCTGGAAGCCTGTGCGGACCATCTTCCCTCTCTAGGGCCTAAGGCCAGAGGCTGGAAGCCTGTGCGGACCATCTTCCCTCTCTAGGGCCTAAGGTGACCCTTTCTATCTCTGTGCATCCGCTTCACCCACCCACTCCATATTCATTTATCCAGAACGGGAGATGAACATAGGACGTGGCTCAGGCCCTTGGGAGGGGCAAGGACAGACAGGGGTCATGGTCCCCTGTGCGAACTGCAGCCCTGCTGAAACACAGTGAATGCGCCCCCCTCCTCTCCTGCTTTCTCCCTCTTCCTTATGGGGCAATGCCTACCAGGCAACGCAAGCCTACTGCTGATGGATGCTGCCAGTCCCTACAGCCCTTCTGCTAAGGGAGCCCCCAGGACAGTCCCCTGCTCTCTAACACATGTGTCACAGGAGCTGATCCTTCTGGAAGAGGGCAGCTGGGGTTATGCAGGCTGAGTTAAGGTTCCGAGGCCCTCAGTGTCCCCACCACAGAGGACCTGAAGGTCTCACTCTCCTAAGTTACCCCGAAACACTGAGGTGGTGGGCCACAGCCCGCTTGCCCTGGAAGGGCGGCAGCTAGAAGCAGGGGTACGTGGAATCCCTCTCCCTGGCTCAGAGGTTCCACACTCACCTTCTTGGTGACAATGTTGCCCTGTTCATCTGTGAATTGTTCCTCTGTCACCTGCTCTCCTGGAATATTCTGAAGCTCATCCCCCTGGAATTAGAAAAAGGGAAAAGACCCAGACTGGTGAGTGGGATTTTTCTCGTAAGACTAGATGAGGAGATACAAGAGCAGTGGTGGCAGCAGCCGCGTCCAAGTAAGACCGAAGCTCAGCAAATAGCCCTGGCCAAACAAGGGCTCCCACAATGCCGCAGCACCATGTTGGCCACGAGCCCTGAGACGGGCTGGGGCCAGAGCCCACAATATCATTGTGATGGCAACAATACAGGGTGATCGCACAAGCTCCCAAAAGCCCCCAACAGAAGTATGGGATGGAATGCCACAGACATCACTGCCCGGGAAGGTGACTGGAGCTCCAAAGTTGGCTATGCAAATGGAATGAGATCAGGCAACCTAAGTCCCAGAGCTGAGCTTTCCCTACAACTTACTGCTGGGTGCTAGAGTAGTTCTGAGCGGGTACCACGTCTGGCTACGGCTCCCAGCACAGAATGCAATCAAAGAGGCCTTCCTGGTCTTATTTACTTGTCACATCTCCCGACTTGAGCTGGCGTTGTTCTCTCAGCTTCACCCGATGCATGCAGCACAGAGTCCCCTCAGAACTGTCCTCTGGCACCCTAGGCCCAGCCCCCATCCTGCCGCTTGCATGGCGTTACCTTGAGGAAGACCCGCCGGCGGACCACTCGGGTGGAGATGGTCTCCTCATCATCGCTCAGGCCCTCGCTCTCCCCCAGCTCCTTGTCAAGCTCCTGGTGGATGTGCTTTAGCACAAAGCATAAGGAACCCCTGACAATGTGCATCACATTCTGACAGCTGACCAGGAAGAAGCCCAGCAACACCAGAGTGACCAGGAGCTGCGTGATGAAGGTCCACATCTCCTCTCCGCCCTCTCCTTACCAGCCTGGCCCTCCAGGGACCAAGGACACCAGGGGCCCAGCTGCTGTGGAGATCCAATTTCTCATTCGCCTCTTGGACTCCTGATGCCCACAGCAACCCCTTCCATTCTGCCTCTGCCCCTCTTTGCTCTTTATCCCTTATTCTAACCCGGAGACCGAATGATCTCCCCCGAGTGACTCTCTTAGCTGGGACAGCATGACCCAAATGTCCTTCCTGCCAAACAGCCTGGGATCTCTCCTCGCGCCCCAGAGGACGTCACCCCTCTATAATTTTAGCTCTCAGGGCAGCTGCTGGAGCTGTCCAACTGGGATGAAGGGAGAGAGCAGGTGCTGCATCTTAGGCTGAGGAATCCTGTGTCAAAGTCACTGTAGAGAGGGAAACCGGGCTTGCCTGTGGGAGCCAGAGGGAGACTTTCTCTTTCAGGGACTCCACAAAACAAGATGTCCTGAGAATGTGGCTGTTTTGTGTCTCCATGGGCAGTGGCTACAGTGGCTAGAATGATGTTGACCAGGTTTGGACTAGGCGATACCCAGGAAAGTTAAGGGTATATTTAAGAAACAACCCTGAAGGTGAGCAATTTGTTCAGACACAATCAAGTGAACAGGTGCTGTGCCACTGGGAAGCTAGTCTGTCACTCCTGTCATCTCTGAACGCCTTCAGCATGGAACTGGTGTTTATTTAAGGTCTATCTCAAAGGCCCTTCTTAGGCTGGGGTGGAGGTGCCCACTTGTGTTCACAGAGTAGATTAGCAACCACAGTCACAGCAGTGGCTAGGGATCTCACATTCCGGATCAGGCCGGTCTCCACTGAGCATTAAGCCCGCCCCAGCAGAAATAACATAGCTTTGGGACACCACTCAGGAATGCTACAAGTCACCACTATGGGGTCTTGGGAAAGTCAGTCATCTTTGCCCGTGCCTCAGTTTCCTCACTCATGACACAAGGATCACTGTGTCTTCCTGGCTGCTCTTCAGAATGCTGTGTGGCTCCTGCAGCGGTTGATGAGGCAGCCACTATGAGTAACAAGGACAAGTGCTGCTGTAATGTGCTCTGCCCTGCAGGCACCAGCTTGTCTCCCAGGTGAACACAACCACCATCCTACCTTTAATTTTTCTCATTTTACCTGAAGGACACAGGTAAAGGGAATGACAGTGGTGTGTCTAAGCAAAAAGATTAAATAAATGAAAGAGATATCACACGTCTGTTTCCCCCAGTAGGAAAATGTTTGCAAATATAAATTCCCCACAGCATACAAAAAGCTGCAGGTCTTGGGAGAACATTTCATTATAACTGAGCTGAGAACAGTCTAGGAGCTGGTGGGGGGCCATGGCTGGTGGAATCTAACAGAGATTGAATGGTTTGTAGAACATGCCTGAAGCCCTGTGTGGTTGATCCTAGCATGCGCGCGCGCGCGCGCACACACACACACACACACACACACACACACACACGCATGCATGCATGTGTTCAACTTTGGGTATTTCCTACTTGCACTGAGTTCCTAGAAGAATTAGTTACATTTTAGTCATTTCAGATTCACACTACAAATCCCAAATGACAAAGAAGTTTGGTGACAATACTAGTGAATAGGAGCTTGGCAAACTATCTCCCTCATCATCCCTTGGTGCCTGTTAGACACCTATGCGCGTAACCAATCAACGGCCCAGCAGGTCCCACAACACTAAGGCAACGACATCTCTAGTTCTAAGCTGGTCATGTGACCCTGCACACTCACTCTGGCCCCAAGAACAAGAGGCTAGGAACCGAGAGATCTGGACATGCCCAGCTCGGGGTCATTGTGTGACTGTAAAGAGACTCTTAGCCTCCTCTGTGCTTCCCTTCTGCACAGTTCAGGTGTCGAACACAAGAGCTACATCTAGAAGCATTCTTTCCATGCTACTCTCTGCTCCTCAGCTTCTCTCCTCCAAGGGGGTGGAGGCAGTGCCTGGCGATTGCTCCTGGGCATTCAGTGCAGCTCCAGTGACCAGCACCTGTGTTTGGACAGAGCTCTCATTCTCGGGAGGAACACACATAGGCGGCAGTGAGTGAGCTGGGAGGTCAGGGTCTGTGGTTTTCTGCCTAACCTGCACCAGTGCCTCCTCAGCAGACAGGCTTTCTAAATCAAAACTCTACGTGGTGCCCAGCAGGAAACACTAGAGAACCAAACTCATTGGAGTTTCCAAAGTGCTTTGCCAGGGAGAAGAGAGAGAGGAAGAAAGGAGGGTACAAGGACAGGTGAGGCTGGGAAACACAGTGCTCTGTGAGGATAGTGCTCCGGGTAAAAAGAGTGCAGGCCCTGTGCATATTAAAAATACTCATTACTGAACGGCAATGCAAACTCAGCAGAAAGATTTATGTCCGTAAGATGCCTGGCATTCGTTCAAAATAACATGTGGGGAGAGAGGATGGGGGTGCTGGTGCAGATGAAACCAGCCTGCTCATGGTTGGGTGGCCGTGGGACCTGAGAGTGGAGAAGGATGGGAGAGAAGACAACAGAAGGCAAAACCAAAGAGAGGATGGGAGAAGGGGCGGGGGGGGGGGGTGGTGGCCAAGGGAGGGAGAGAAGGAGGCGGGATGGGCAGAGGAGGAGGCTGAGAATGATATCCTGGAGTGAAGGGCTATTGCTACCCTACCACCTGAGAACCCAGAAGCCACCTAGAGTCACAGAAGTCCAGGGTGAAAGCTGGTGATTCACCCATTCTTTCACCATTCACCAACGGGGACACTGAGGTTCTGCAAAGACGGCAGCTGGATCACAGTCACACGGACCTGAGAGAACGGTGCCTATGTGGCCACTGGAGTTCTTTATTTGTTTTGTGTTGTTTATTTTTCGAGACAGGGTCTCTATGTTATCTTGGCTGTCCTGGATTCACTTTGTAGACCAGGCTGGCTTTAAACTCACAGTGATCCGCCTGTCTCTGCCTCTCGAGGGCTGGGATTAAAGGCATGCGCCACCACGCCTGGCTTACCACTGGAGTCCTTAACACTCAGTCCTTTCAACCCCAGGTTCTTTCTAGAGTAGGACAAACATGTCCAGGAGCTGTGGTATACATCTGCCATCTCAACCCTTGGGAGGCTGAGGCACCCCCGTGCTACATAGTGCCTTCAAAACAAAAACCGCGATGGACAAAGCAAACGGACAAAAGACGCAGCTCTGTGTCGCCTAGACTTTTCTCAAATCCCACTGGACAAGCAAGGTCTACGGGGAGCTGTACCATCAGTGGTCTCGTGGGAGTGAGTGTGCAACATCCCAGAGCTATAGGATGGATGCTGACCACTGTAGTATGAGCCCTTCCCTTCCAAAGGAGAAGTCAAGAGGGCTGAGGGATAGAGAGTGATGTCACCACCAGTGAACGAGAGAAACAGTGAGATGGCTCAGCAGGTGAAGGTGTGTGCTGTCAAGCCTGGTGACTTGAGTTTAACCACCAGAACCCATGTAGAGGTGGAAGGAAAAAATATGACTTCCTCTACATACATGATGTGGCACTAATGCCTACTCCTACATCCCGTGTACCCACACATACATATACCCCCACTGAAGAAAAAGTAAGCAAATCAGAGAACAAGGGAAGCGCCACTCGTGGCTCTCACCTGCACTTCTTGAGAGAAGGCGCTCTCGGATGGCCACAGGCTTGGCTCTCTGCCGGCGGCGTTGGGGCTGTCACTCTCAGGTGGCTCCCTCTGCACATGCTCCCTTGTAGACACCAGCACCTGCTCATACTCCTGAAGTCCGCTGGGCCCCAGCCCTTGGGTGGTGGTGACCCTTCTATGGAATGAGTGTGGGCCTTGCGTGACCTCCTCTTGCCAGGAGCTTTGCGCGGCTTCTTGCTCATGTGGCACTGCGGAGCCCTGTTTATCCCAGTCCAGTGTTCTAGGGTCCAGCACAGGTGATAGGTGGCCAGGGAGAGAGAAAGGACAACTGTTTACCTTCAGTCTCAGCGCTCACATACAGCCCCCTTCTCCCCATGGACCTTGGCTTATCTGGGACACAGCCTGTAGTGTCCTCTACCCCTGAGGGCTGGGAGACTTGTGACTGCCCCGTGAAGATGTATATGTGGCCTATCTGTACTTCTCTATGGAGAGGCTAGAAATATACAACCCCTCTCTTTGTACAACTTTCTCCCCTTTCTGAGCTCCCAGAGCACCTTGCTCACAGTAATGACCAGGTCACTGGGCTCTCCGTACCCATTACCTCATATCCTCTATACCATGACATTTACTTTGTCTACCTTCCAGGTCACTCACACATGACAGTCCTCATCTGGCAAAGCAACTACTCTCTTCCCCTCCAGATGTGCCATTTTATGGATTCCAGAGTGCCATGTGTGTCCAGCTTCCCCCTTCCCCTCCGGTACTCCTCAGGGGGCTCCGTTAGCCCTTTCTACCTTCCAGGATGGCTACACCTTGGAGCATCCCAGGGCCAGTCCCTCAGATCTCATGCTAGTCATGCCGCCCGTCTGAGCCAGCTCCTACTCATGGCTTTAAGTCCGACTGTGATGTTCCTGGCCCCGAGGTTGGTCTCCAGCTCGAGTCTTGGACTTGAGACATCTGCCCCCAGTTCCCTGCTTTTCATTTCTTACAGGTAGGTCACTGGTGGCCACGAGAAGATCCGCATGTCTGCTCTGTCCACAACACATATTCTACTTGACCTCCTCATGGCTTCCCCATGGTTGGTCTGAAGTCCCAGAGCATGAATGTGCCTGTGTCCTCCCACTCATCAGTTGGGGGCACCTGGGTCCTAACTGTCCCTTTGCTTTCTCTTCCTCTCCGTGTTATATCAGCCAATAAACCTTTCTGGTTAGACTTTCAAAATACACCTGGAACCCAACCACTACCAATGCTCCCTCCTGGTCCCCAACACCATCATCTGTCCCTGCCACTGCTCCTGCTTGTGCTTGGTCACCAACAGGTTCTTCTCAGGACAAAGGCCGCTCAGTCCTCTCCTCTGGAAAAAGCTCTGAGGTGACCCTCTGCCTCACCCAGAGGCAGTTATAGGTTTTGGGGGACCCTGCAAGCCTTACGCGTCCAACCAGTTCTCTTCTTGGTCTCATGTCGTCTTTGCTCTGCCCCAGAAGCAGTGACCTTCTCGTGATTGCTGGTGTAAGCCAGCCACAATCTACCACGCAGCCTATACCCTGAGGAGGACTGTCCTCCACACACATGGCTTTACTCCTTCATTTTTTACAGTTTTGTTGCACTATCACTCACTCAGGCCTTCTTGTCACCTCACCTATAATCAAAATCACTCTCCTTTCCACACTTCACGTCCCTACTTCCCTGCTTAGCTTCTCCGTTTATCACTTGTAAAATTTCTACTTGTAGTTTATTTGCACTTATTTTACTTAAACATTTCTTTTTTTTCCATTTCCAGGCATGTGTGTTATGCATGTGTGCATTTGTATGTTTGCGAGTGTGTATGGGTGTTCATGCATGTGTGTGCATGTTCATGTTAGAGGCCTGAGTCTGGTGCTGGGAACCATCCTCCCTTGCTCTTCCACCATATTCATTGGGGCAGGTTCGCTCCATCAAACCCAGAGTTTGCTGATGTGGCCAGCTTGGCCAGCTATGGGACCCCGTGTCTCCACCTTTTGAGGCAAGAATGACAGGTGGGTAGTTACACCCACCCACGATTTATGTGGATTCTGGGGAGTCGAACTCTGGTCCTCATGTTTATGCAGCGAGCTCTTAAACATTGAGCCATGTCCCTAGCTACCGACATTTTGATTTGAGTTACACTTATCCCTTAATACCTAAGAGAAACTGGTTCTATGAGCCTCGTGGATACCCAAATGCATGGACTTTCTAGTTTCTTATGTGAAATGGTGTGGTATTGCATGGAACCCACATACATTCTCTTTCGTATTTTAGGTCATCTGGAGACTACGTATAATTCCTAATAGATTGGAAATGCTATGTATGGTTGCTATACTGCACTGTTTAGGGAACAGCAAAAAATACCTGCACATCCTCCACGCAGACGCCATGATTATGAATGATTATGAGGTCAAAGGCTTCAAAGGCCAGCTATAACTTGGGTTTTATTTACATTATCATGTTTCCCCACTAGAACATACGTGCAGGCACACATTTCTGATTTCTTCACTGCCATCTTATAGAAGCCTGGTACATAGTAAGTGCTCAGTAAATACGGGTAAGTGGGTGGGTGAATGAAGTGTACCTGTCCGCATTGGGCAGCTGGCCAAAGCCACAGAGCCAGGAAATGAAACAACGAGGTGAGAACCACCTGACTTCAGTGAGCCAGCGGACAGGAAGTGCGGAATAGCTGCCTGCTGCGTGAGTGGCCACACAGGTACACAGGCATTTCGCCATGACTTATTATAGGCTCAGTCTATCCAAGTCTCCCACTAATCAAAGGATTTCTTTAGGAAGGGAAATAAATTCTTCGTTATCTCCTTATGCAAATACTTTTCCTCCCACAGTGGTCCAGACCGAGGACCCCAGGACTGGCCAGTGGAGGCTTCGGGAGCTCTTTAGGTGGGTACAGACTGCTAGAACCATACGAGCCACTTTGCTTTAGGGAGCACTCATGAAACAAAGTGGCATGACCAAAGAAAGGGCCTCTACATCAGTGCAGGGAGGCACACTCAACTCATGTCCATGTCCCTCTCTGCCAGCCCGGAGCCTTTATCTACACTCAGCATAGAGTTGGAGTCAGTGTCTACAGAAACACAGGAGTACTCCGGTGTCAGGAACCCAAAAGTGCTAAGCCCTGACACCAAAGTGTATCCACAAGTCCAACAATGCATCTCCTAGGCACACAGTGCCATGTCCCAAATCCCCTCTGCCTCTCGCCTGCTGGGGATAAAAGCAGCGAACTGGCCTTTGCAGTTCACAGTTCCTTTCTGATGGCCAGTGGCTTCAGAGGCAATTCAGCGCAGGGCATTTAGAATACAGGATCAGCAGCAGCATCCAAACCTTCTGCCTGGGCCCAGTGCCAGGGACAGTCAGACCCAAAGCCCAGGAAGACAGAGGGGACCCACAGACCATCCTTACCTGGCCTGGCTTCTCTCCAGAACCTGCCTCACTGAGGGAGAGTCTGTGATTCGGGCATGAACTCGCTGCTGGCCTGAAACAAGAGACACTTCAGTGTCCGTGTCCTGCTCTGTGCCTGAGACCTCCTGCCTCTTCTTTTCTGACCTCTGACCTTCCTCCTGACCTAGCAAATCAGCCAGGCCATTTGTGGCATCTGAATCCACTGTGTCGTCCTCCACCAGGTCCTGAGAGCCCAGCTCCGGGCCCTGCGGTTCCTCTGAAAGTGCCCCCTCCAATTTCCACTCTTGCGTGGCGTCAGAGTCCTCGGCCTTGCTGCACTCCAGAGAGGAGTCCTCAGCAGTGACCAGGGAGGGGGTGAGGCCCGCAGACCACACCTGCATGTCAGACATCTCCAGCATGGTGTCATGCTCCGTGGCCGCCAGGGGGATGGCATCTATGACGGCCACTTCGTTCCAGTACTGGTCTGCACACAGTGGAGAGGGAAGCGCGTAGTGCAGGGAGGCAGGGGACAGCAGCTCGTCCTGCAGCGAGGAGTAACCTGGAAGGGCAGACAGAGGGCAACATGCTCCAGAAGCGGATTTTTGTCACACGCGCTCACGTGCAGGACCATACACACTTACACACAGGCACGGCCACAGAGAGGCATGCACATTCAGGGTAGGTGGGGGCTTTCCAAGCTCCAAGTCCAAAGCCCGGGCCTTGTGGCTAATGCCGGGACACCCTGGCAAGAGAAACAAGGCGCCGAGCTGGATGGGGGCAGCCAAGGGGTG